>NC_050451.1:53032538-53137538 GCF_903995425.1 Onychomys torridus
CTCCCACAGTAGTCCTCTGACCTACACACACATACACACACACACACACACACACACACACACAATTTAAACAAATTTTAGATAGGAGTGTAACAAAAGTTCTGACATTCATATTCCAGAAGTACTTGAAGAAATAATAGTTGAAAATTCCCAAATTCAGAAAAATATGTTACCTACATATTCAAGAAAATGAATGAGCCTAGAACAGAATGAACCCAGACCAATATAGGGTAAGACATATCTTAATGAACACCTTGAAAACGAAAGACAAGAAGGAAGATTTTGAAAGTAATGGTAATATCTTACAAGGGCAAAACCCAGCAGCTCTCCATCAGAACCCACAGAGTATAAAGGGTCACAAGAGGGCTGAGAGAAAGAAACCCAGCAAAGACATCCTTCAGGAAGGGCGGGGGAGACAGCTGCACAAGCATGAAGACCTGAGTTCGGATCCTCAGCATCCATGTAAAAGGCTTGGCAGTGATGCATCTGTAACCCAGAGCTAGGGCAGGGAGGAGCAGAAATTGGTGATTCCCTGGAGTTCACTAGCCAGTCATCCTAGTCATTCTATGAGTTCCAGAAGACACCCAATGTCAACCTCCACATGTGCTTCCACATGCACACATGTGTATATAAACCTACACTCAACACAAGCACACGCCTACACAAACATAAAAACTGCTATATATACACACATACATGCATACACACTCACACAAAGATAACATGTCCTTTATAGAAAGCTGCGACCAGCAGACCCACCCCAAAGCATGACTCCGGGAGGTTCTCCAAACAGAACGGTGAGGGATGCTTAAGACATCACTTGGTATGACAGATGAACTTTGACTAGAATAGCCTGGGACAGCCTACTAGTTCATCAGGGTGGTGCCCTGATCAACACTCCTGAGAAACATAACACAAAATAATTTATAGATGACTTATCATTGTAGTACTTGAAAATTCCCACACAAAGCTAGACAGGCCTCTTGAGCTCTCGGTCCAGACCTCCTATTAGACCTCTGACTGAGCTGGGAAGTCAAGCTCACTTCTGCCTTTGAGGTTCCAAACCTTATAACTTGAGCCATAAACCTGCCTATGAATCCAGCAATTCTGCTCCAAGAGATAAGACCCAAAAAACTGAAAGTAAGGTCTCAAGGACACATTTGCCCATCTAAGTCCATGCACACTCATTCACAACAGATGAAAGGTGGGAAGGGCTCATGAAGAGGTAAAGTTAGGCACAGTGGAATACCATTCAGTCCTCCAAAAGCAGGAAATGCTGGCACCTGCTACCTCAGAGACCGTGAGCCAGTCACAGAACAAAGGACACAGGGACTAAAGAAGTCAGCAAGGGAAGGCAGAACACCACAGGGAACACCAAGTTCCGCTTCCCGAGTACAGAGTTCCGGTTTTGCAAGATGATAATATTTGTGCGGCTGGACCGTGGCAATGGGAGCACTCAAGTGTCAATGTAGTCAGTGCAGAAAAGATCGAAATGGTAAATTGTATGTCATACATATTTTATCACAATTTTTTAAAGTGTTCAAGTTTAAACAGTAAATTAATGTCCCCCATTTACCCAGTGTTACCCATGTACCAAATACCATGCAAAGTGCTCTGTGTAGATTCCCTCAATCCTCCTCCTTACAGCCTTTGCAGAGGATACCATGAGCCTGTTCACAGATGGAAACCTGGGTGTTCGGAACTTGAACAGAGCCAAACTCTCCAGCCAGGCTGTTGAAGCTCTGCAGGACATATTCTCTGTGTGTGTCTGATGGGGAAGACCACTTCAAAGGAAGAGTTCCTCTGAGCATGAAGGAGTTGGACACACCTGGTTCTGGAGAGCAACTTGATCTTTTCAAATGGAAGACAGTAGCTTGGAGTGAAAGGTAGGAGGAGGAACAGGAGTGATGTTGATATTCAGAGAGAAACGGACAGTGTGGATGCGGAGCCTTCCATGGTTCAAGATGCATCGTTGGAATGCCCTGACTCTAGAGGGTCAGACTCTGAGTCGTGGGACACCCTTGAAGCAGGAAAAATGCAGGACACTGGTGGCCAGCTGGAGGAGGATCAGGACTCATTTTTCAATGTGGAATTTATTTTTCATAGTCTCCAGTCGTGGCCTTGGGGAAGTCTAACACAGTCACAATGAATGGGGAGCTAAACTCTATCCCCTTTCAATTCATAACCAGAAACACACAATCAAGATTAGAAACAAGCAAATTGACTTTTTCAAGCATTAGGGACAAAATGAGATGAGAACCGGGCTCCATATTCCTTCTGTGGGACATACCAAGTGGCCATGGCATGCCCGTCCCTGTGCTGCCCTTGCTGATGGAATTAGGTGGGAGCTTTTGGCTCCCACTACAAGGAGATAAACATTTATCAGTTATTTCTGTCCCCCTCCCACACCCAGCTACAGTAGGAATTAATCATGTGCCATTTGTCTGGCCAGAGCAGGCCTTCTAGATGTTGAATGTTAAGCACTGTGACTGAGCCTCTCTGCCCACCATTATTCCATCGACCACATCAGGGACACTGTCACAGCCTCCTTGCTCACCCCCTAATGCATGTGGTGTCTAAATCCTCTTCAGAGTCTACATCTCCACTTTACTTATATTGGAGAACAACCACACGGAATAAGGTTAAGTCACTGAATTCAGTGCAGGGGATGGAACAAGCCAGTCCCCTACCCCCACATAGTACGAAGGGGAGACACATGCTCCCTCTGAAGAACATCAGCCCCTTGCCAACATGCTTTCAGAGACTATGGTGGTTTAGCCAGGCCCAATTGGCCTCTTGGTCCTCGGCTATGAGACAACAGAAAACAAAGCAAACAAAAGAAGACTGTTGTAAACATCCACTATTAGTTCTATGTGAAAGCTGTGTCTTTGAGAGCACAGCAGCGAACCTGCTGTGACACAGGTAGACTCTCATACGTGAGCAGTGGGCCTGACCCTCCCATCTAATTCCTTGCAGTGTTTACCCCACACCTATAGAAGATGACCCGAACCATCGGAGTGCTTGGAGCGTGGAAATGTGACAAAAACCGTATTTCTAAAACTGGGTAGAGAAAACCTCCATTTTATTTTTAGAACAGCACTCTAGAATATTGCACAATAAAAGTGAATACCCTTTAATATATTGAAATAATCCCGTAACAGCGCTGCTCTTCTGTTCCAAGCCTTTTGAGCTTGGTTTTAAATCTATTCTCTCTTCCATTCACCAATATACTTCCTTCCAGGTTACCCAGAATAACTCCATCGGTAAAATATAAGCATACATAACTGGGTGCTCAGTAAACATTTGTTGAATAAATGAATGAATAATTATAAGATACTGGATGAAAGCCCCCTGAGAGGTTTGCATTCGATTATGGAACAGTGTGCTTGGATATTTAAGTATCTACACTGAAATGGAACTTAAGAACAGTCATGTAGAAACAATAAAATATTAACCCATTTCTGTCTTAATAAAATAGAATACAAGTACACGTGCGATATGTATGTGCCTAAGGAGGGCACAGTCTTTATATATGTTAAGGATTAAACTATTAATGCTCCTATGTTACAGAACTAGTTAACAAATGCTGATGTGTTTGTTGTCTAAAGGATCCACAGGAAAGAAGCGTATATTAAGTTGAATTGTTCGTTACAGAAAACTTTATCAATACAATTTCTTAACTAGAGCTATATGAAAAACTTACTTGAGAGGGAGTTATTAATACCCAGGTAATGGCAAACACACTAACGGGGAACAGTTTTCGTTTTAGGATACTTAGCAAGTAGGCCAGACAGAATGTATTGGTAAGAAAACTTTGTTGGGTAAAGCGACTAATATTTACCAAGTCTGAAGCACAGTTACAATAAACAATACAGTTTTAGTACTATCAAAAAATAGTATTTCTTGAGATGTATTCTAACATCTTTGTTTTTTAATTGGCTTACTTTTATTATTCTGGTCAAAATAATTGGTCATAATATAGTTTGGATCAAGTTTGTTCTTTTACTGAATTCGCTGCAAAGAGGCTAGGAAATAAACTTGCAAATAACAATTCTCTTCACTTGAAGGGGGAAAATGCTCTTAAACCAAATAAGCTGCACACTAAGCAATCCACAGTGGTGACAAGGTATATTAAATGGCTGTGAAGCTAAGATGGTTAGGGGATCCAAGCTGATCCTCTGGACTGTCTTTTCACTCCTTGGGGTTTTCAATGTGGACTTGAATGTTATGTGACTGGTCATGTAAGCACCCCTTCCCAGTGCCCATCACTCTGCCCTTGGCTCAGCATCCATTTTAGGAATATTAGAAGAGTGGATGAAAGAGCTTATACAACAAAAGTGGTTGTGTTGGAAACCCACATAAACACTGTACGATTTTGCTTTATTAAACATCAAAATGTCCATTAGTTTGTTTCTTTTAAGAGGTAGAAGAAAATACTTTAGCTTTTAACTTCACACACCTGCACTTGTGTGCTTTAAAATCATATTTGCGCACTAAATGTCATTTCCAGGATGGCTGGTGTGTCTCTATACTTTTATAAAAACCATCCTCAACCATCGATCGTTGAGGGCGCGCATTGACAGGAAACAATGAACAATTTGTTTTTGTCAGAGGATTACAAATAGATGGTAACAAACTCAAAACAAAAGCATGGGTCTCAGAACATCTTTGAGACTGCCCCAAATGATCGGCACTTATAGGAATATAGCGGATTTCCAGTATCCTCTCAGGCCACGAAGTAAAAAGAAAGTGAGGATTGCAGGGCTCGTCCTCTAACCGCACAGCTCCAACTCTCTTTTTTAGAAATAGAATACTTACTGGCAATTAGGATGATCCACAAAAACCTGCTGTCCCTGCCTGTGAACCTCCCCTATTATAACGCTGATGTTTAAGAGCAAAACTCTCACACAATCCACCACAACCAGGCCTCATAGCAAGTATTTATTAATAAGAAATTAGATAGAAAAGTATATATATCTAGGTAACACTGGGTAGAATTTTAAAAGAAGTTCGATCAACTTGCTACATTTAAAAAAAAAAAAACATTTTGAGAGAGATAAGATACAGAATTGTTGAATAAAACCTTAGTCAACTCCAAACTGATGAAATATATTCCCTCCGGCTGTCTCCTATACAGCTCACAGCTTCTTACCCCAAAGGTTTACATTTCTATTCTCTACCCCTCCAGCCGCTTCTGCCAACATCATAAAAAAATTACCTTTGCTCCTTTCCTCCACGAGAAGTCACCGACCACAAACATCCCTGCACAGACACCTCCCCACCCACCTCCCCACCCACCTCCCAAAAATGGTTCAAGAAAGACACACACGAGAACACACACACACACACACACACACACACACACACACACACACACAAAATAACGGCCAAGCTCACAGTTCCTGTTTGCCCTTCAAGCGAAGTCGGGTGTCTCCGGCTTGCCTTCCTGGTCTTCGGCATTGTCACTAATTGCTGGGGGTGTCGTTTAGGATGGCATGAAGCTGAAGACATCAAAGCCGTGGCTTTAAGAGACCGTTTTCTCAAACACATGGAGGAAACAACTTTGACTCAGACTCCCTGGCCAGGTTGCCATAAAATCTTAGAAAAACTCCTTGAAAACTCAATATCTAGAAATGGGGGGAGGGGTGGGGATTAAGTAAAATGAAAGTATTTAAGTCTAGAAGCTGCCATTCCGAACTTAACTCCGAGGATGTCTGATTTGATTGGAAAGCAGGTTTGTATTGATGAGCAATGTTTATTCTGTAGAAAACTACAATTCCTTCTAATTAGACACTCTCCTTGCCATCTTCTACAGTAATTCTGTGTCTCATGGTCATGATCATACATGCAAAATAGAATAAAATAAAATACATTATTTCCCAAATGTATGGACACTGGGGAGGATGCCTTTTTTGAAACAGGCTTTTTTTTTTTCTTTCCTAAATGCTGGTGACTAAATGTCATAGTAAGAAACAACACTCAAACAGCCCGAGAGACTTCAAAAGCCTTCTAAGTTTGAAGACCAAAAAGTTGTGAGTTTTCCTGTATCCCAGGACGTTTTTCTTTCTGAAGCTCAAGCCGAGAAACAGACAAAAGAGGCTGATGCGACTGAGCTCTGCCAAGTCTTGCCTTTTCAAAATTTCCTCTGCTCTCCCTCTGCCTCTCTCTCTCTCCCTCCCCCTCTTCCTTCCCCCCTGCTCCTCTCTCTCTCTCTCTCCCTCTCTCTCCCTCTCTCCCTCCCTCCCTCCCTCTCTCCCCCCCATCTCTCTCTCCCTCTCTCCCTCCCTCTCTCCCTCCCTCCCTCCCTCCCTCCCATCTCTCTCTCTCCCTCTCTCCCTCCCTCTTTCTCCCTCCCTCCCTCCTTCCTTCCTTCCTCTCTCTCTCTCTCTCTCTCTCTCTCTCTCTCTCTCTCTCTCTCCCTTCCTCCCTCCCAGTATGGCAACCTTCCGAGCAATCTTGGCGGAGGTCCAGGCTATGCCAGTCTGCCTGAATTCTTGTCTCCAAAGGATGTCCTTTTCGGATCAATTAATACATCTGAAAACAGGAAGCTGTGGGGCAGTACCCAGATCCTGGCATGACAGCACAGGCTGCTGCCAAATCACCTTACAGATTTCCTGGTGCCCTACCTTTCCCAGCATCACTAGCATGTTCCCCGCAGTGAGCTAGCGTGTTCGCTGCTTGGAGATGGGGAAATCTGTTCTCTAGAAATGTCCATATGCGACATGTGCTCAACCTGCAAAAAAGCTGAGCTCCCCTGTGAGGGGAGATGTATGGAACTTTAGGAGCACTCTCTTTATAACATTTGTTTCCCCTTGCCCTGCTGCAAAGGATCATGGGAGAATAGAAAGGGAGACATGGGGATTAAAATTTAAACTGTCACGCCTCATCCTCCGGAGAATGAACATGGCTCTGATTGATCATTTACTCTTAGTTTTAAGGAAACTCTGTGTAAACTGTACTTACTCAAAACTATGCTGGAAAGGAAGAAAAAAAGAATAAATCTTTTCAAAACAGAAATATCAAGGAAAGGGGAAGACAAAAACATCAGTGTGATTGGTATTACATATGTATAACAGACAACCGTATTGTCACCCCCGAGTCTCAGCCATCACGTCTTCTCTAAATTTACAGTGATATAACTGAATAAGCATACACAATTCATTTTAATCTGTAGCGTGTGCACTTTTGGAAACAAACTAGCCAGTCAGAACTTCCCTCTTTTACCTGGTTGAAGAAGCATCTTGCTTGACTGGTGGATACCACCGACAGCTGAGACTCGGTACACCTATGCTCTAGAACGAGCAGGCTTTCATAGGAAGAGTCAAGAAGTCTGAGTTCTCATCCCTGGCTCTGTTGCTCTCTCATTAGGATAACCTCGAGGTCACAAACCTGCTTAATCCAGTCAAGCCTAATTTTCTCATCTACTAAGAAGGGCCAGAAAGTCATAAGTGACTCTCCCTCTGGGCTCCTAAAATATCCTTTCATTTTCAGGTCACCAACTGGATGTGGCATCATCACAGACAAGGCTATGTGTCACTTACCTAAGGAAAGTGAAAGCCTTCCCAAAACCTCTATACGATGGTGTTCAGAAAATCTCCTGATCGGACAAGTTATGAGAAAAGAGCACGTGACCATCACTCTGAAGCTCTATAAAACCGTGGACGATGGTTTAAAAAACCCAAACCACACACTGCTAAGTCACGAAGCTGACAGATGAAGAGAACACTACAGAGACACGGTGGGGTTCAATCAAAGCACTAAAGAAACCAGGCCGCACACTCGCTGTCCTTTCAAACAGGGATGATGAAACAAGGGCAGGGTCTCACAATCAACTGTTGCCACCCAAGACAAAGAGGACCTTACATGCAGCAAGAGAAGTGACTCACCGTTACAAGGGACGCTAAATAAATAAACAACAGGATTCCTCAGAAAACACAGGGGTTAGAAAGAAAGGAGTCAACTACCGGTTGTCTGTAAGCATTTGCCGATGGACTATTGCTGAAGACACAGGTCCCGATGCAGAGAAATCATGCGGGTACTGACACAGAAGCTTGCTCCCTGCTAGCTGCGCAGACTGCCAGAGGAAGAAAAGTCATCAATAGCTCACCAGCTGTGAGCCTTGTGAACTAGAATAATGACCAGCACAGCAAGCTATGCCTACCGCTGCAACAGTGGCATGAATGCCATGAGAACAACCAACCACTTTGTTATTGGATTAAGTCCCACTCAACAAAGGGAACTCATGCCTGGAATTGTAAACTGGACCAAGGACCCATGGCTAGGGATGCCCTAGGCCCTAGGAGAGAAGTTGTTGTTGTTGTTGTTGTTAGTATTTATTATTATTATTATTATTATTATTATTATTATTATTATTATTATACTATACATGGGCATAGTATCAAACTGCCTTCTGAATATTATTATTATTATTATTATTATTATTATTATTATTATTATTTTATACTATACATGGGCATAGTATCAAACTGCCTTCTGAATATTATTATTATTATTATTATTATTATTATTATTATTATACTATACATGGGCATAGTATCAAACTGCCTTCTGAATACTTACCTGCACACCCATAGATTAGTGTGGCTCTCATCCCTCATCAGAGAAGTTTGCTTGGAGGCCTTGTCTAACCTGAACGACTTCCAAACCCCATAGTTATATCCCGGTGTTCATACTTCACAGTGAGAATTATGTTCCAAAATGTATCTTATGGGGACATGCAAGCCATGGTAACCACCAAAGAAGAAATGGCAAAGACTAGGGAAGAAGCGAGGGAAGAGAACAGAAATCAAAACAGACACATGAGGATGGGGCCGACCTCCACCTGATACTGGCCAGATGGCCAGTGTCTAAAAGAGGAGCCCCTCCAGGGGTTGATGAGCATATGATCAGCATGGAAATGCTAGGGAACACCAGACAATTACAAAAACAATATTGCAGGTTCTCTAATAATTAAATACAGGTGTGGAGGTACATGCCTGTCATCCCCAGCACTTGGGAGGCGAGGTAGGAGGATTGGGGTACTGAGGACATTCTGAGCTACACAGTGGTAAAAAATTAAAAATTAGAGCAATCAGTGATCCAGCAACCCCTCCACTGGGTAAATATCTAGTGGCACCATGTTGAAGAGGTGGTTGTACTTGTGTTTTGTTTATAACAATATTCACAATAACCAATATATGAAATCAACAAATAGATAAAGAAAATAAGATATATACTCAAGATGGAAGGACTATTAAGCCTTTAAAAAGGAGAAAATCCTGTAACTATAAAAGAGTGGATGAACCTGTAAGGTACCCAGTGAAATAAAACAGACACAAAATGATGGACAGCTGCCACTCACTTCAATGTGGGTCCCATCAAAGGACATGGAAGCAGAGAGTACATTGGTTCCTGGGGCTGAGATGCTAGAGAGGGAGGGATTAAGGAAGACTGTCAAAGCACACAACCATTTAATTAAATCAGTCGAGGAAGTGGAAGAGCCCTCCTGCTCCACACCACAGCCATAGTTCTGAACAACACACTGTGCTTGCAGAGAGCCAAAGGTAGCCCCACAGCATTTCTACCACACACACAATAAGCAAGTGAGGTGATGTGTATGCTAATTAGTTTGGCTAGGCCACTGCACAGAATGCACATTATTTCAAAACTCATCTTGTCCTCCATAGTTATACTTTTATGCCAATTTCAAAAAATAATAAAATTAAAAATAACACCACAGACCAACATCTCTTATAAATATAAATGGAAATTTTCTGAACTAAATACTAGTGAGATCCTACTTGAATCCAGCAATATACACAAAGGATTGCCAACCTTGACCAAGTGCACTATACCCTGGCAACACACGGCCTGTTTAACACTAGGAAGCGGTCAACACAACACATTACATTGGCAGAATAAAGAAAAGAAGCCACATGATCACCTCTGCAGGCACAGAAAGGCATTTACAGAACAGGCTTTGTGAGTTCAAAAAGAAAAGAGCATAGAGCCAACTGGTTGGAGAAGAGGACTTGGCTAACCACTGAAGGACAGCTGTGGAGCAATGGCTGTCGTCACAATTGATGACATGCAGTGGGCAGGACAGAAAAGTGAGGCAGAGTAAAATGGCCTACATGTGGATGACAGCTCTTACATACAGATATCAGATTATGGTATATGTATATGTACGCATGGATGCATGCACCTAACATGAAAATCTAACAGAACGAATGGCATTAAGGAATGAGTTCAGATATAAAACCGGCCCACAACCCACAGACATCAGCTACATTTCTATACATTAGCAGTAAACAATCTAGAGTGAAATTAAGAAGACTATCATACTGACAACAGATTACAAACAAAATACTAAAGGATGGGGCTGGGGATGTGACCTAACAGTAGGGCACACACTCAGCAGGTGTGCACAAGGCCCCAGGTTTTATCCCCAGCAGCACAAAACAAATAAATGATTAAGTGTAACCAAAGGCCTGTGCAGTGAACAGCACAAACACTACTGGAAGAAATGATTAAAGACCTCCAGTCATGTTCACAAACTGAGAATTAACCCTGTGGAGCCCACAGTGAGCTCCACACTGATGGACACAATCCAGTGGAAAATCTGTCAGAATTCCCAGGTGACTTCTGTGCAGAAATTGGCGGGTTGATCCTAAAAATAATACGGAAATGCAAAGACCCAGCACATCCAAAAAATCATCTTTAAAATGAAGAAGCTAAAGTGGAGGCCTCACATCTCCAATTTCAAAACTCGGCGCCATGTTGCCGCAGCCCAGGCAGTGTGGCACTGGCAAACAGAGGACCACTGAGATCCAGAGGATAAACTAGGAGTTACACGACTGTCATCAACTGACTTGAAACAAGCTTCAAAGAAAAACGGAAACGGAAACAGGGTGGTCATGTCACACCTGCAGCTGGGACAACTGGATCTCCACATGAGAAAGAATGGAACTGGACTCTGACCTCATGCCACATGTGACAGCTTACTCAAAACGACCCCAGAATGTCAGAGGAAAACAGGGGTATACGTTTCTGGGACTTTGATGGTAATGGTTTCAGAAGTAGGCTATCACAAAAAAAAAAAAAAAAAAAAAAAAAAAAAAAAAAAAAAAAAACCACCCCAGAAAAGGAGAAGGGGGAGAGAAGGAGGAGAGAAAGAGAAAGAAGAGGGTGAGGGAGGGATAGAAGGAAGGGGTAAAGGAAGAGGAGAGATGAGAAGGAGGAGGAGGAGGAGGAGAAAGGAAGAAAAAATGTTTTTTTTTTTTCTGTAATGGAAGTGAAGTAACCTACAGAACAGGAAAACATTTGCAAACTACGTGTCTGATAAAGGTCAGGTATTCAGAATATAGGTTTGTTGTTTTGTTTTGTTTTTCAGTCTTAAGATCCTACATGAAGGGGCTGGAGAGAGGGCTTGGTCCTTGAGAGAACTCATTGCTCTTGCAGAGTCCTGAGTTCTGTTCCCACCCAATCCACTTTGGTGCCTCCCAACTACCTCTAACTCCAGCTCTGAGGGTTCTGATGCCCTCTTCTGGCCTCCATGGGCACTGCACTCATGTGCACACATGTATGCATGCACGGGCACACACAGACATACACACACACACATACAGCTGGGGAAAAAAAATCTTTAAAAAATGAAACATAGAGTTTCTTTGGAGCCAGCCAATCCACTCCTGGATAGTGCCTCAAGAGAACTTTAAAGCTCATCTGCACAAAAACTTGTGCACAGATGTTTAGAGCAGCATGATTCACATCAGCCAGAGTAAGGACAACTCAAGAAGCCATAAGCTAGTCAAGTGTGATATAAACACATGATGGGATATTACTCAGCAATGAAAAGGAATGAGGCCCTGATACACTCTACTACATGGATGAGACTTGGAAGTGAGGCAGAGCCAAAGAAGCCAGGAATGAAGGTGCACATATTTTACTGCTCTGTTTATGTAAAAAGTCCACAATGGGCAAATGTGTAGACAGAGGAAAAAGCTTCATGGTTGCCAGGACCAGGACAGAAGGAAGAATGAGTGGCCACGAATCAGTTTGGAGTCAGAGCTACACAAATTGTGGGGTGAGCTAAAAGCCATGGGTTGAACAACCCATGATAAGTCTGTGTGTGGCTTCTATCTTGCCACTTTAAAAATGTTCCATCCATCTTCAGTGTCTATAAGTGCTATGACTGGCCACCTTGAAATAGCCCTGGTGACCCTTTTGCCCTGTCACACAAAGGGCTTGCCAAACACCAGCTAAGCCTTTGTCCTTTAGAATCTACTCCCAGGATCCACTCAGGCAGCTCTAGTTCCTGGTGTGGCTCCAGCCTCTTAGTTTGGTTCCAGCTGACTCCAGCATTCCCAGCTCCATCCACACAGGGCTCCTCTGCCCACTCTCAGGGGCCCATCTCCTTGGAGAACACCTATCCTGGATACCAGGCACTATGAAGTCAAAATGTTGACAGCCAGCACCTCTCATGGACCATGTCCTCTCTTCCCAGAACACTTCATTCTCCAAACATAGAGTCCTGGCAGCTCCTCGTGCTTTCTTCAGTCCTGACCCCCAACCTCTGTGCCCTCTAATTCTCTGCTACCACTGTTTTTCATCCCAGCCTCCCACATAGACAGGACTCTGTCCTCTGTGCAGTGTGGGACACTGAACAGCTGGACTGTGCACACTCATACATATATCACTTCCCTTCCCATTTGCACATGACTTACTGGTGACTGCGAAGCTTTTGATTCCAGCTGTCAGACAAAACCCCAGAATCCAGTAGTAGTTCAGTCCAGGAGACTGGATGTCTCAGCTGGTGTTCAGTATATGGTAGGATCCCAAAGAAGTTGGCTCTAATGCCAGTGAAGGAATGGACTTGCCAGCAGACTGAGGGCAAGCAGGAGAAGAGAGAAAGTGTCTTTCTTCCTTATCTTTTATATAAGCTGACAAGAGAGAGAAGATATGGCCCAGATTTAGGGTGGGTCTTCCTACCTCAAATGATCTAGATTTAAGATGAGTCTTCCAATCTCAAGTGATAAGGATTTAAGGTGGGTCTTCCGAGTTCAAGTAATATGGATTTAAGGTGGGTCTTCATACTTCGAATTATCCTGTTAACTAAGAAGCCCTCACAGGTGTGCCCAGTGACTTGGGTTTATTTATAGTTACTTCTAGATATAGTCAAGTTGACAACCAAGAATAACCATCACAGTGGCTTACAGAAAATCCTTTCAGCTCACTTCTTTGTACCATTAATTTTTAAAGAGATGTTTATATTTAACATACAACACCAGCCAGAAATAGCAAATTTCCTAACAAAGATGTCATCAAATTCTCCAAGTGGAGAGCTATCTGCAAGTTCAAGGCCTGTCTGTTACAGAAAGGTGAGCAAGTCTGGGAGATAAGGTTAAACAGCCCAGCACAGGGCAGCTCCTTTCACCCTGATGGAGTCAGAAGGGCTGAAGATGATTGGGAAGGGGTGCTTTCCTCTCTGTGCTCTAATGGCATGTGACACTTCACCCTCAAGACATCAGTACCATGTTGTGTCTCTCACCCTCTAGGAGAGGCCAGTCCACAGCAAACTAAAAACAGGCAACAAATCCAACAAGAACTGAGATTTGCCAAGCACCAAGCATGCATCATGCTCTACTCTAGAGCTCCCCTTTAGCGTGTCTATCTTTCTGATAACACCTCCAACTGATAAACATATTGTTTGTGCAATGGATGTGTTCACGATGTGTGTGTGTGTGTGTGTGTGTGTGTGTGTGTGTGTGTGTCTGAGCTAGATGTGTGTGCACATGCCTATGTTTGTAGGTTTGTATGGGGAGATTCTGATGAGGGATACATGCATACATGTGTGTATACATCCACATGAAAGTCAGAGCATAGCCTTGGGTTTCATTCTGTTACAGGACCCCAGACCTTAGCACAACTGACTCCATGATGGAAGTACCATTTAGTCCATAAAACTCAGCACATAGATAACACCATCTGCCAAGATAAAAAAACAAAGACCTAATCCATCAAAAGCCCATAGTTCTGGAAAAGTCTCAAAATGTACTAACCTTGCTTTTTGGCTTCTATAGTTCTTGTTAACTGAGGTGTATCAACCCAGGGTGTGGTTTTATGCTTAAAAGCTCTGACTGAGAAAGGCTTGGGGCTACACTGGGATCCTGAACACCCAGTGCCATCACCTGCTGGCAATAAAGACTTTCTATTGGCTTAAACCCATGTCCAAGTGGTCTTCTCTGGTGGACATCCCATAACATTTCCTTAGGCACCTTTATTTGACATGGGCTCTCTCATCAGCTTGGAGCTTCCCGGATGAGCTAGGCTAGCTGGCCAGTGAGCACTTCCTGTCTCCACCTCCAATCTCCGCATTGCCAGGATTTTCATTGACTCACTTGGCTTTTTACGAGGGCTCTGAGGAAGCTGAACTCGGGTCCTCACACTTCCAAGGCAAATATGTTTTTCCAAACAAGCTGTCACCCCAGGTCTCATAAAACTGCTACTAACCCTATTTTCCAGACTGTGCAATCCTGACCAGCCTGCTCAACATTCTGTAATTGCCGGGGCAGCTGGACTGACAAGTGGGCCTGATGTCAGGCAGTCCAGCCCCAGGCTGTGTACTCTGTCTCCTGTGGGATGCCATCTTGAGAAGCGTGTCTGCCTGTGATTTGTTTCCTGGACTAAAGGAAGGGTGGCCCAAAAGAGTGAGGGAAGGGTCCAGGTACAAGATCCCAGTTGGCTCTGGAGGAATGGTTGCCTTTTGCTTGGGCAGCAGAGGGCAGCAGAGATTGTGGGGCAAGAGTGAGTTCCCCACTCAGGCTTCTGGCCAGTGAGCTACGACCTTAAGAACAAAGTCAAGGCAGTCAGGCAAAGCTTCCTCTGAGGCAGGGAGAGCTGGGAACCATCCTCAGAATTCCAGAAGAAAGCAGAACGGAGACATCAGAAGTCCCAGAAGGAAATGTGATGCTTAGGAGCAGCACCTCAGAAAATCAGGGCCCTACCCCCAGTTCTCAGGGGGCCATCCCTGCACAGCCCATGGGTTTCACACCTTTCAAGAGTACAAAGTCTGACTGTACCTTGCCCTAAATCCCCTCTTGTTAATTTCTGAACACTTGGGCAGGACTAGCATCTAATTCTCAGAAAATGTACTTTAAAATTAAAATTAGGCAATATGTTGCAGAGCTATGTCTAAGCTGCTGACAATATGAAACATCTTAAATACAGACACTGTTAAGCCACAGACACCAAAATTGTTTCATTGCCTCAAATTGTCTGAAATGATTGTTTGGGACTGGGGCAGGGAGTAATGGACTACAGCAGAGAAAACTGTCAGAATAAGAGCCTCAAGGAAAAGACCCTTTGCATGGTTAAAAAAGAACCACTCAAAAATAAATAAATAACTGGCCCGGAACTGCTCGATTTGATATTTAACTCGGGCTTTGTTAAATAAGCAGAAAGCAGACTTTGGAGGTTTGTGATTCCTTCTTGAAGAAATGTGATTTTCTTATTTCCCCAGAGAGAAGCTTCAAGAATGCCAGCAGGCTTCTCTGGTATCAAATGTTTCCCTGTTATTGTGAGTAAATTATATCTGGATCAAAATCAGATGGATTAAACTTAAAATACCCATGAGATTTTCAAAACTACAAGGAAATACGTCATGTGCCCCAAAACAGTGCTGCCATGTAACAGCCCTTTGGCGCTGTCTCTGCTTTGGAACATCAGCAAGGAATCAAAACTCACCTGAGTTTTTGAGTTTCCTGAATTCAAAGTAACTCTGGAAACCTACACTGTTGCTTGAGGTTACTACAAGCCTGCAATCTTTGGTGTCTTTAAAAATCTCCAAAATATGGCCCTTCTGATATTCAGGAAGAGAAAGGTGGCGGTGTGGGAGGTTGATCTCCTTTAAATTTTCAGGGAGAAACCCTGATTTTTGTTTTTATCTACCCGGTCTCCCTGGAATTGAAATAATAGCCAGGAAGGAGGCAACTGTAAGGAAACACACTGTATGTACCTCACGCTGGGTCAAGGTCACTGTGAGGCTGTGGGGCAGCCTCCCTGGATGCACTGGATCTCTCTCAGTGAGGGGGAGGAAGTGTGCGGTGGAAGCGGACAGCTACTGCCTTCCCAGAACCAGGCAGCAGCATGGGAGTGAGCTGTCCTCCCCCAGTTCTTAGGTGAATCTGCACACCTGAGGGGAGCAGGGCCTCAGGCCTGTGTGGAGCTCTTTCTCACCTCATCTCCAGAAACACCCACAGGAAGCTGTTGCCACTGTCTCCCGTTCAGAAAAGGATAAATGGAGGCAGATTCCTCCAAGGTCACCAAGCTAATAGGGTGGTGAGGAACGGCTCTGACACTGTCCAAAGGCCAAGCGCCCGTTTGTCCACTAGACCAACAGCCCCTCACTAGAGCACCCACTTCTGGGGCTGGGAAGAGAGCCTGGTCAGGAAAGCCTCACAAACCTGAGGACCTGGGTTCAATCCCCCAAACACATATTTATAAAAAAAAGGGGGGGGGGCCAAGCGTGATGACACGCTTATAATTATAATCCCAATGCTAGAGAGATGGAGGCTAGAGATGGCTGGATCCCTGGGCTTGCTGGTTGATGGCGACTGGAAAGGGTCCAGTGGCCCCCAGTTCTATAGGCATGGATTTGTTAAATAGTATTCATTATATCTTGTCTGTCCCCACCACTCCCCCCCCCGACACCCCATGTAAGGGAATCTTGATTCGTTTAGCTTTGATGAATTTCTTGTCTGCCTGAAGACTGGGAAGTTTGGAAATGAGCGAAGATGCTTCAGTTGCGGGAATATGAACCATAGCAGTTGGTGCTTATTGGATGCTAATCGGCAGAGATAGTAAGTCTGGCATCTCCACACACATGCCACTGCAGCTTGCTGGTCTGTTCTCCACACCTGTCTCCCTTTTCAACGACACCCTCTCCTCATCTCTGATTCTCCCTCTACTCCGGTCTCTTCCTCCAGTGAGCCCTGTTGGATTCTCTTCCTATTTTTTTCACTGCCCATTTCCCCTACAGCCCTATTGTTTGAGATGTCCTCTGTTGTTATCTTACCTCAGCTTAGCTTTACAGTGGGGCAGGGGCCCGCAGGGGACACGCTTAGCTTGCACATACATGTGCGTCTCTAGTTTTCTGAGTCTGGTGAGGCCTCACTTGTTTGAAGCTCTCACATGCCTCATCTTCATCACATTACACAGTACCTCCAAGCTCAATGAAAGCAAAAATGACCACGCTCTGACTCCATGACGTTGTATTTAGAAGTTGTTTGTTTAATAAAGTCCTTTTTTGTGTGCACAGTACCAGTGAGTCACCACAAACAGGGTGCTCTGTTCCCAGATTCCCAGGTAGCACAAGTCATCCGTTTTTAGACATTTGATTCTAACTGCTTGCTGACTGGCTTCCCAAACTGTTATTTATAAGAGCTCTGAGCTCTTACCCTCTGTGTTACTATTTATGTTTAATATTTAGGGAAGGGATGTCTTTCTACAAATATGGAGACATACTGGTGGGTGTAGAAAGTATCTTTAAAAAGATCCGCAGTTATGTGCGGTCTCCCCAAGGTTGTGTTAACATAAAGTAGACATTGTTTTGTGATTGAGAATCAAGAGATGATTCTGTGATTTAACAAGTTCTGCACAGAACCTTTGCAAGCTTATCAGCACCCGAGTAACTGCCACAGAGACCACATGGCAATATGAGCCCCTGGATTTATTGCATTCGCTGGCTGCTTGAGTGCTGTTCATAGGCTTCTCCCCAGGGCACCACTTTCCTCTCTTGACTCATTTCTGCTGCAGATGCAGCATGTGATGCTGGGAAGCAATGTCTGCTCGTTACTGCTCTGCAGGACTTGTTATGACCACACGTAGTGGTTGGTCCATACAGACGGTGATACCCCGGAGTGAATTCCTTTTGTATCATGTGTGCATATGTGTGTGTGTGCGCGTGCGTGCGTGCGTGGGCGCCAACACTCTGAAGGACAGCAATGCAGACAGATGGTGAGCTGAGCACCAGTAACTTGTCTAGGGTGACAGTCAGACACAGTGTTCATATGGGTTTTTATGTCATAACCACCCAACATGCAGTGCAAATACAGAGTGGCAGGGGCTTTGGGAGGCAGCTGCACCTCCATTCATCTCCCTGCTCTCCTTGGAGGCTACAGCCTACCAGTGACTTGGGTTCAAGGTCTTAGTGATGTAACATACCCACATGGAATGGACCAGATAACTCAAGCAAGCCAATGACTGACAGCAAAGACAGGGGTTGAAATTGGAAGAACACATTTCTAAAACTGCAAAGGTCTTCGAAAGTCCTTTGCTGCAGAAGTCCAGATCATAAATGCCTCAGCTCTGGCTTTTAGAGTCAAATGGCCTCACTTACAGCTACTCAGTTCTGTCCTTAGACTTCAGAAACAGGCATAGACGATAAAAACAAACAAAGAGGCATGCATGTGTTTCAATACAGCTTGCTTTATAAAAGGATGGTAGAAGATGCATTGTCGAAGCACTCACTCCCAGGAGGGTGGGCAGAAGAGAATGGCTGCAAATCAGTACTGCAAAAGCCTGGAGCCACTGCGTGCTCGATGGCACCTTAGAGATGACCTGACCTCTTTGCTCCTAAGACTGGGGAAATACACCATATTGGAAATTTCATCATTGTAATAAGGCAAGAAAAAAATAAATAAATAAAGGACACACAGATAAAAACTGTATTTCCAGATGATGTGATATCTGTATAGAAAATGCCAGGAAGTTTATAAAAAAAAATTTTTTTTAAATCCTAGAGTTAATAAGGGAAGCCAGCAAGGCTGAAGGCCCAGCGTCCCCAAACTCAGCATTCAAAAAACTCATGTGTAATATATATGCTAACATGAACACATGAAGACCCAAATTAAAGAGTCATTAGCATCTACAAACACTTCAAAGAACACGCAAAATTTAAGTTTGAACTTAACAAACATGTTGAGTTCTATGCACTGGAAGTAACAAAAACTAAAAACTAAGCCAAACCTGAATATATGTGAGACAAGCTGTGGCCCTAGACGGAAGACACAGCAAAGTTATCAATTCTCTCTAAATTGATCTCTAGTTTTAATGCAATTCCTATAAAAATCCTAGCACAGATTTTCTTAGGCATGGGCAAGACAACTCTAAATTTTATACAGAAAAGTGTAGGCCTTATATGAAACAAAATATAATAAAGTGGTAAGAGCTATTATCCCCAGCATTAAGGCCCCTATGATTACAGTAACGGAGACAGTCGGCACTGACAGAGACCCATAGATCAGTGGGAAAGCATAAAAACCAACAAACAGATCCTCACAACTACGGCCATGTGGTTTGTGATGGTTGTTTATGTTTTTCAAACAGAATCTAGCTATGGAGCCCAGGCTGACCAGAACTCACTATATAGCCCAGGCTGGCCTTCAACTTGCAATCCTGTATCTGCCTCCTGCATGCTAGGATTACAGGCGTGCGCCACTACGCCCAGAGGCAACATGATTTTTGAAACAAATACTAAAACAAATTAACAGATGCATTCAACAAATAGTGATAGAGTGCCTGAACATCCATGGGTCAGACAATTGTTCAGAAAGGCAATGTCCTGCACTCAGCCAGACTCCCCACGGTGCTCCCTAAAGACAAACCTGGGGCTTGAAATCCTTCTACCCACACAGCTGTGCCACAATTATGCCTTATGTGACACAACTTCCCATGCTGCAAGCTCAGCATGTGCTCTTTTGTCTTGCTTGAGTATATCCCATGACACCTGCCCAACCCTACTATCTATCACCCAGCAGGAAGGGACACAGTCCTTTCACTGCAGCATGAAATCAAGTTCATAAACAAATTGCCCTGTGTGGGCAGCCAGGGAAGATCTGCTGGCTATGGAGACATATATATGGTCCTGAAACTGATCTTGCCATGTCCCTGCTCCATAAAATAGGGCATTAGGGAATTATTCTACCTAGAGCTTAACTGCTGTATTTTACTTAGTGAGCCTGACACTAACTTGAAAAGGGCAGTGTTCAGATATGTATTGCTGGTGATGGGCGTGGTGATGATCTTTGCTGTGCCCCAAGGAACTGAGATCCTCACCTGAGATTGACAACCAGTTTACAGTGTTCTGCTTAACAGCATAAGCCCCAACTTCCACCCTAACCTGAAACAAAATCAAGTCAGAATGCATCATGCCTTAAATATAAAATTAAATCTAGAAATAGTTTAGAAGATCTTTAGGGTCAAGGCAAGGCAGAGTTCTTAGGCTTGACACAAAAAGCATACACCAAAACAGGACTCATCCAAACCACAAACCTCCTGCAGAAGACAGTAGAAAGAAACCAAGGCAAGCTACAGTCTCCCAGCATGCCAATCTTCTGACATGGTGGTACATCATCTACAAACATGGGCTGGAGAGATGGCTCAGCCGTTAAAGGCTAGGCTCACAACCAAAAACATCATCTACAAACATGTCAGGCTGCATTCACAACACCCTGGATTGCAAGTGGCTCAGGGGCTTGTTTGTTTGTTTGTTTGTTTGGGGAAGACATTAGACAAGCAGGCAGTGCCATTTCCCACAATCGAACCCAGTTTCTTCTCAATATACTCAAGATTCTTTAATTCAGGCCTCATTTCTTTGGCTGTGAATCCCCACAAAGCACTTTGTTTCCACGAGGCTTCCCTTTGGGTACAGCCTCTCCAAACATCATTTTTTTTTCAGTAGGCCAAAGAATAACTGGTGTCCTTATTTGAACAATGTTTCTCATAACTGTTAGCAAGTCATTTGACCCAAGCAATCTACCAACTACCTAACAGTAGATATATTTTTAATCAAAAATAGAATATGAAAAGCTTACAAAGGCTAACACAACACTGACATCACTTTACTATGGTTAAAAATTCCTTTTATATGCATTCCAGGAGATACTCTGTTCCTCAGTTTTAGTCTTCATCTACATAAATGTAATATCAGGACATCTCTTCAGCTTCATTACAGTCAGCCTTTGCTATTATATAGTGTAAATTCAATAAACTCATTCAAGAAAGGTAGAAGATTAGAAACAAACCCCACTGTGAAGCTCCAGATACCAACACAAAGGCAACACGAAAATAAGGAACCAAGCCAGGCATGCCTATAATCCCAACACTGGGGAGGCCGAGGCAAGAGAATCACTGTGAGTTCAAGACTAACCTGAGCTACACAGTGAGTCTGAGGTCAGCCTAGGCTACAGAACAAGACTCTGCTCACCCCCCACCAAAGTTAAATAAACCTAGAAAGGGGAGAGAAGAAAGGAAGGATTGCTAGGGTCATATATAAGGCCCATGTCTTCCTCATGCTGGTAACAACTTTGTCACCTTTCATGGCAGGCCCAGCTTACAGAGAAGATTTCACCTGACCCCATACCAAATATCATAAGCCAACACTGTCACACATCTCACCAAACGGGAAGAGTGTTAGCACAGAACATTGGGTAAATTGGTAGCTGGAATCAAAACTGGCTGTGCCATCAGGGCACTGTCGGCAGATTTGGGGTTCAGAAAACAGGGACAAATATATCTCAGACTGAACGTCAAACAAAGGCAGAAAGTCTACCTTTTCCACAAAGAGGAAGACTGGAAGAAGGGCCAGTGAGATGGGGAAGCTAGACACACAACCCTTCCTGTGAAAAGGAAAGCGGGTTCTGGAACTGAGTGTGGAGTCACAGCAGCACCCACACATCCTGTTACAGCAAGACCTGCACATCCTGTGGATGTTGGGAAATGGAAAAGCAGAGCATTCAAACGATGCTGTGTGGACTCCAGGAGCCACACAAGGGTGAGAGTGGCTGGCCCCATGAAGAAGCCAGGCATCGAGGAGAAGAGAGAGCAGAGGACAGGGAAGCATGATGCAGCCATACTCCCAGCTTGCTACCACCATTTAGATGGAAACATGACGAGGAGATGGACATATGACTGAACTGCTGTATGATGACAACCCTGTGCTCACTGGGAGTCCCAAAGTGCTCAACATGTAAAGCAGCCTGGAACAGCCTGTCCCATGAAGCCAATCCTGGGCTAATTCCCTGAGATAGGGAAGGGGATATGGCAGACCAGTAAATTGTCATGTGTCACAGGGCAAGTGGCATGGTCCACTCCTACCTAGCATATTTCCACCTAGCTACAAAAAGTCTTTATAGCCAGTAATGTTTTCAGATGTGATGTACAATCCAATGCCATGGAGCCCAGCAACTCAACATCCTGTCTGTCCAGGCTGCTTCAGTCCAGTTTTCCATATTGCTCATTCTGATAGGTGTGAGTGTGCAAGCACATAGCATGTATGCACAGGTGCAGTTGCAGATGTGTGCAGGGGGAGGGGGGCAGAAAACAACATTAGGTGTCTTCCTCTATCAGCCCCATCTTATTTTTCACTAAACGTGGAGTTCACTGGTTGGCTAGACTGGCTGGCCAGCAAGCCCTCCTGTCTGTACTTCCCAGTACTGGGACTACATGTGTGCAATGCCACATCCAGCTTTTTACATTGGTGCTAGGGATCTGGACTCATGCCCTAATGCTTGTGTAGCAGGCGCCTTACCTACTGGGCAGCATCCTCAACCTTCACTGTAGCATTTCTTGACTACCTGCTAGTCACCATGTTGTAGCTCATGTATGTGTTTATTATGTCTCACACTCTTCCTGGGCCACTCGGCATGTTACTCAACAAATAATCACTGCCCCGCAGTGTCCCAGGACCAAGGAGTAAGACAACCCTGCCCTCCAGCAGTTCGCTGTCTAGTGCTGTGCGTTCACACACAGGGCTACTGTGAATCTCTGACCCAGAAGGAACTTACGAGGGAAAAAGGTAGAGGAGCATCTTGAAAAAGATTTACAATGCCCCTCACCCTCACCACACACTGACAGCCCAGGGTCACCTCCTGCACAATTCAGTTATTTCAGCCATCATCAGAGAAACCACGGTTTTAATTAGCTCTGAGTAGCAGGACCAGACACAGACAGGAGCTCTTCACGGGAAAGGGGCGGATCACTTACTGGAAGCTCCTGGGACCCATGGAGAGGCAAGAACAGAGATCACCTCAGCAAAGAGGCCTCCCCCCTGCACTTGCTGAGGCCTGGTATCCATTTACCCCCCAAAACTTGTGCCTCACCTACTGCCTCTTCACCTTTCCGGGCTCCCAGAGGTCGCTACAGGTGTTCTCACTCTCCCTTCTCCAACTATGTCCCCTTGACCCCCCCCCTAAGTAGAGATGCGGGTCCAGGCCCACTTGATAGTACTGAGCTCACCCCTTCACATACACATACCCGCACTGTAGGTGCCTAGAAAGTCTCTGCTTGGGGGTTCAGAGATGGCGGGCTTACCCTTCATCGGGCCATGGGGAGGTGTAAAGAAACTGGCTCAGATCCATCACAGTGCTGGGGTAACAACTTAGAGCACATGCCCCAGACAAAGGGTTGGCATCCCCGCATCCCAGCTCGCAGGATGGATATGGGGAAAGGCCACCTTTTCTGTATTTGATTTTAGACATTAACTATTCGCTGCCCAGTATCCGTAAGCCACCACTGAACGTTTGGTGTGGGCATCCTCCTTTGTTATGCACTATAGATCGGAGCAGGGAGCACAGGGCTCCCTCCAGGAGTGGCACACGGCTTCTCTCCCTGGGAGCTCGTTACCGCATAAAGAGAAAAGGCACAGATTTGGTAACGGGGCAGCAGAACATCTAA
Organism: Onychomys torridus; assembly: GCF_903995425.1. Taxonomy (NCBI): domain Eukaryota; kingdom Metazoa; phylum Chordata; class Mammalia; order Rodentia; family Cricetidae; genus Onychomys; species Onychomys torridus. Next base: position 53,056,272 of record NC_050451.1, read on the forward strand.
GAAGCAACGGGAGAGCCGATGGGGAGGAGTCTGAAGTAGCTCACGAGGGTCTGCCGGATGGAGTTGAAAGCCTTCACTTAGGCCCTAGGGAGGAGGGACTGGTTTACAGGAGAAACAGAATTCAAGCCAGGCAAATCTTGAAGAAAGAGTAAAATAAGGAATAGTGGGAAAGGCAACACTTTACCTATGCAAGCATTTAATGAAGAAATAAATCAAAAGATCAGAGGGGTAATCCACAAGGATACGATCACGTGGGCGGCCGCAGAGGCGGAACACTGAATCCTGTCAGGCAGAAGATGGGCTCGGTGGGGGCCTGGTGGGAAAAGAGGCTGGGGAGGAGGTAAAGATCAGAAGGTGGGAGGTGGGAAATGCCTTTCCCCAGCGGGGGCGGCAGGGAAACAGAAGGTTCTGGAAGAAAGCATAAAACAATCTAAGAGCTCTGGGCAGGATGCGAGAAGAAAAATAACAGTTCTGTGTCCTACAATTTAGAAATTAATCACACACTAGGGAATTTTTTTTCTAAAAGGAGAACAGCTTCCTATCGCTTTCTTTTTTAAAAATCTATGTACACCCGTCACATAAAAGAAACACATAATGCCTTCTACACCACGGTGGAAGGAATCCGTCCCCAAAGGCCCTTCCTTTGTATAAATCATGCCACCACAATCGACGCTTCAACAAAAATGAATATTTATGAAATGTAAAATGACTTGGATTAACTTATTCCAATTTCACTCTCTAAATTTAGAATTTTTTTTTAAAATCACGCCAAAATGTAGATTTTTGATTACAAAAGCAAGTTGGGGGGGAAATATATATGTATACTTGACAAGAAAAAGAGAGCAATTTTTTTTTTTTTAAGTTGAAGTATATGACAAAGGATGACAGAAAGGTGGCTGGTTGGGCTGAAAACAGCCGGGACTATCTTCAAAGTAGCTGTTTAATTCAACAACAAAGCCACATTAGACAAAGCAAGTTGTTGAAAACAACACAAAGTATAAACCCTAAATAGCCCAACCACCCTCATCTCATGGGCACAGCCCAAACCCAGCCTCTCCTTTCTTAGCTGTCCTTTCCAAGCTTTCTCAGGCATATGGATTGCTAGCTTGCTCCCTGTCCACACAACAGTCAGCACGCTGGTCTAGCCTGGCCTTTGTACCTACTGTATCTGGGCAATCCCTCCATTCCTGGAGATGCCCCATCTTCTGTGCCTGTGTGCTGTATCCTTGAGGCTGACAGTTGCTCCTGTAACTAGCCCCTGTTGATGGGCACCTGTGACAGTGAACAGCCTGCTGCAGTCCTCATTTGGCGTGTGTGTGTGTGTGTGTGTGTGTGTGTGTGTGTGTGTGCAAATCTGGAAGGCAAATTCCCAGAAATTGAATTCCTGAGATCCAAGGTAAATGTGCATTTAAATTTTGGGTAGATGCAGCCAAGTTGCCTTCTGTAAGAGTGGAGCCGGTTGACACCCTCTAACAACACACAAGAGTGCATATCTATCTCTCTCTCTCTCTCTCTCTCTCTCTCTCTCTCTCTCTCTCTCAGACAGAATGGATCACTGTTTCTGGATTTTTGCCAATCTGAAAAATGAAAACTGGTATTTGCATTTTCCTCACTGAGTGAACTTGAGCATCTTTTTATGTGTTTAAGAACTGACTGTACTTCCTTGGGGGTAAATTGTTCAAAACCTCTACCTGATTTTTAATTACTCCTGACATTTTTCTTACAAACTTCTAGAAGGTTCTGCTCTATTGGGGAAACTAGTCCTTGCCTTTCCGAACATGGTGCTGTACCCCAGACTGTTTTCTGACTTTGTTTCTGTGATTTTTGTCACACAAAAGACTTCTTAAAAAAAATATGTAATGTGTATGGGTGTTTTGTCTGTGTGTAAGTCTATGTGCCATGTGTGTGCAATGCCCCCAGAAGCCAGAAGAGGGTGTTGGATCCCTTGGAATTGGAGTTACAGATGGAACTGAGCCTAGTCCTCTGGAAAAGTAGCAAGTGCTCTTAACTACCAAGCCATCTCTCTGGCCCCACACAGACTTTTAATGTGATCTAACTGCAAGTTTCTTGATTTTCTAGCTGTGAGTACAAAGGCCTTCCTCACACAATGATAAAGAAATGCTCCTTTTCTCACATTCATTATTTCATTTTTTGCTCTTAACTAAAGAGAGCAAGCATGGTGTTCTATACTGGTAACCCCAGCACTCAGGAGACTGCAGCAGAAAGATGGCTGAAAGTTCAAAGGCAACATGGGTCACGCAATGAATTCAAGACCAACCTAAGTTGGACATTAAAACTATATCAAAACTAGCATATACACATGCATGCATACATACATGGGAAAAGAGTGGTTGTATCAGAAACTCTAGCACATAGTGCATATACCAGCCCCACTGTATGACCTTGGATAAGTTATCTGACCTCCCTAGCCTGTTTCCACATTCATAATGGGGATAATGATGGTTAATGCATCATCACTTTATTGTGAAAATTAAATGTATTAGTGTAGTTCCCCATGGTGCCTGGTGTGTAATACATCAATAAGTGTGGGCTATTACCATCACATCTGCTTGGGATTTAACTTTTTTTTTCAAGGTGTGATGGCCAGAAATAGCATCAGTCTAACCTCCAAGTCTCTCTAGCTGTCCAAACACCGTTTTCCCTACTGACCTGAGATGCCACTTTCACCATACATCATCTTCCTGTAGGTACCCAAGAGCTTCTGATTCTTCCTCCTCCATTTGTCCATCTCTAGTCAACTGCCTTATCAGTCCTACACAGTACCATATAAACAACAACCAGTTACCCAAACCAGCCTGCTCAGGTTCCCATCTGTTCCAAGTGACCCAGGAAACGAAACATTTAAAAGGCTTGAAGATTCGAATGTTACTTTCTTGCAAAATGTAAATCTACCATTAGGCTGCAGCTGATGAAAGGGTGCAACAGCCTTCCAGGACACAAAGAAGGAAGGATGAGGCTAAGAAGACAAGGTTAGCGCCCCCAAGCACTGGATGATAGTACACACCTGGGACTCCGTCAAAGCAAGCCTAAACAGGTAGACCTTGTCCTCTAAAGGGGGGCACACTGGCCACAGAGCTTTTGAGACAATCTGCTACCGTTAACAACAGACTTAGATGGATGATACAGAGACATGAGGCAGGCTGACAATGCAATGTAGAAGAATAACTTTGGAACTAGGAATATGAAATCCATAACTTTCAAAAACATGCTCACCAAAACTCACTAGATACAGTTGGGGGGGGGAGCAAAACAGCTTGACCACACAGCTGCCGTGACAGGCTTAGAGACCCAGATACCAATAGTTCCTGGCAGGCAATACCTGGACCCAGGAAAAGCCATAAGCTGACCCCACCCAGGTAGGGCTGCATCTAAGGAAAAATACCTGACATTCCAAACATTCCCTATACCTAGACAGATGTCAGCCAATCAGGGTCCTGAACCCTGGGAATCCCCTCACCGCAACCTCTGCTATGATAAAAAAACAAAAACAAAACCCACCCTGCCTATGCTCCAAGTCTCACTGCTGTGTCGCAGAGAGAACACAAGCTCTGAGCTTGAAAATAAAGGCTCTTTTTGCTTTTACATACGGGATTCGGTGTGATCTTTTTTTTTTTTGGGGGGGGGAGGTTTCCAGGATCTGGGCATGACAACAATAAGGCACACTGTTGCTGGAACCTTAACAAATTCTCTAGGCTCTCACTTTCAGTTACTTACTTTAGACCCCTCCCCACCAGACTGCCATGTGGGTGGGAGACACTACACAAGATGGCTGACCATGCTCCTCTTTTTTCCTGACTTTAAAAATCACTAAATTTGGAGGCTGTGAAGCTGTGTAACATTAGAAGTCTCTTTCCTATCTTTGCTGCAGATAACCCCTGAGATGTGCAGGCTGTGACAGTCGCTGTGTTTACGGCTTCAAAGAAAACTCAGCCTCACATCCTCCATGTTGTATCCAACCACATTTCTACTTTGCTCGAGTACCTAAGAAATGTTTGTCTGAACTGAGGAGCACAAGGTTAATGGCTTAGCACAATCTCCGAGCCTCTCCCCTCCCACTTCAAGTCTGAAGAGATCAAGATAAGATATTTTCACTGTCTACAGGAGCATCCAGTGGCCTTGTGATTACGTGCCAGGTGAACGGATCACCGGCCACCATATTTATGACACCCCACTCCAAACCACCAGAGAGATGCCTAGAAGCCTACCGTGGTCTGTTATTTCCTAACCTAAACCCCTCTCTTGGACCCTCTCTGCCTGAAGATAAAAGGACTCTGAAAAACCTGTGCTGGGTTAAGACAGTTTACCAGGCCACCTTCTGCTTTTACTAGATTACCAAATAAATGTACGTGTCTCCAAACACTCTCTTTCAAATATTAGGGTCGCTTTCCAAATGGGAGGTAAATGCATTTGGATTCTATACCCAGGCCAGTGAGAACCTGTCATGGATGAATACCCCAAGTGTGGAGGCCAGAAACAATAGGCCTAACAAGGCTTAGCAGGTAAAGGCGCTTACCAACCAGCCCCACAATCTGAATTCAATTCAGGGTCCTAAGTGGTACCAGGAGAAAACTGAGTCCCACGCGTCATCTGCTGATGGTCCGAAGTGTACCTAGGGCATACGTGTGTGCGCACAGACACCTCCAGAAGGCCTCATCCATAGAACAAGTTGCTCCTGCAAACCGAGGAGAAACCCCAGCAGGTCCTTGAAATAACTAGACACTGGGGAGGGTTCTGACAATCAGCTCCAGCCTAAAATTCCACTTCAAACCACAAGTTCGCATCATTAGGTCTCCCTCCAGCACTTCCTGGGAACAGGCAACAGGCTGCCTCTCCTAGGGGCCTAGGTGACAAAGGAGACTAAGGCAGGGCTCACACTGCACTCTTCCTAGCTCTACATATGGAGCTGCAAACCTGCAGCCCAGCTGGGTCAGATCCCGACGCTAGATTCTTTCAGAGCTCCCTGTTTTGTCCTAAGAGACTCAAACAAAGAGAAACACTGAGACAGGAGACTGCCCCGCTGAGCGCCCACCCCTCCCGAACGTGGGAGGGAGGGAGGGATGCGGGCCTGGTGGGGGCGCTGCGCGCACGCGCAGACCCCGACCTGGGACCCGCCCGAGGCCCCGCGCGGCTCCTTCCGGGAGGGCGCAGTGCGCACGCTCGGCGCGCACGCTCGGCGCTTGTACCGTCTTACCTGCCACGGGGATCGTTTCCGCGCGGCCGGGCAAGGCTTCTTGCGCGCTGATGACCTTCGACGCTGAGTCGCCCATCCTTGGCACCGGGATGGGGCTGGAAAGGAGCTGGAGAGCCCTTCTGGCGGCGGAGAGCATGGGCGGCGTGTCCGTCCCGCGGGCCGACCTCCGAGCCTGGCTGTCTCTGAGGGACAAAGTTTCCCGAGTACGAGAAGCAGCTCGGGCCAAAAATTATGCTGGCTGGGCGCCACCGCAGGGTGTTGAAGTTCCTCCGGTTTCACCACCTTCGCGGCCGGTGTTCCGGGTGCCCAGGAAGGGCTTAGCCAAGCAGGGTTTTCAGAGTGTTTCTCGTGCTCAGTCGACCACAAAGCAGAAAAGGGGAATCAATGTGCGCATAAAAAGGCAGCGAGCTAGAAGAAAGGCAGACTGTAAGATGGATGGATGGATGGCCAGCTAGAAAATTTGTCTGTGTTGATCAGTCAAATTGATCGAAAGCACAACTCTCAACACCACAAAGGATTACGTACTCAACGTGAAATATATACACATAATAAAATATATACAATGTGTGTGTGTGGATAAATCTATTCTTTAGCCCATAAAATAGAGGATGCAGGCACAAATACATTGTTAACGCTGTTTTGGTGAAATTAATAGTGCAGTTGAATTAGTCTTCTGAAATCATGAGAGAGAATATTCCTAGAAGAAATCTCACCCTAATCTTTAGGTGGCTAGGGCCAGATGAGTGACTTGAGAGGTCCGTCTATGAGACTGTGGTCTACACCCTCTGCCAAAATGGGCGGATAGTCTCATATGAAGGAAGGAACAGGATTAGCACCCACAGGGCTTTGAAGCTTTGAACCTAAGCTCCTCCGTGGGCTTAGTTAGCACTTTGTGTTCATGTGGGGCTGTAATAGAAGGACAAGAGGACTGGTGTGCTGTGTAGAATGTTGCCAGATACACAATGTTAAACAGATTAAGGTATTTATCTTATATTTTAGAAGTCCCCTGGGCCAACTTGTATCAACAGTTTACGTTTGATTTGCTTTGGCCGTGAAATTATGCCAAGCAGGTTCTTTCTACAAGGCCTTGCCTGAAGTCATCCCAAGGTGTCCCTTCCCGGCTCGAAAGAGGCCTAGTCACTAAAGGAAAAAAAAAAAATCTGTCAATAAGTTGTGCTTCTAACTTTCTGCCTTTGATACATACTGACTTGCAGGAAATACTGCATAACTAAATACTGTGACCGTATAACCACAGAATTTGTAATGTTAAGGGAAACTACTTATGTAATGTTAGGTACCCCAGAACTGCATTTCTACTTACCCACTAAGGGAAAAAAATGGGAAAAATAAATAAATAAAAGCAATGTTTAGAATTTTATTGTTCGGAGCAGTGAGATCCTACTAAAGTTCTCTCCTGCCTTATAGTCCTAGAAATCCAGCTCGGATCATCAGGCTTGGTGGAAGGCTCCTTTACCTGCTGTGCCATCTCTCTGGCCCCACTTTAAACATTTTTAAGGTTCTTTGTACATCATTTAAATATTCTCGAGGACCCAGATGGTTAGGCTACACTCATGCAAACAAACATCTTTGAAGGAAAGAAGTATCTCAAATTCCTTAAAGTTTCCCTTAAACAATGGTTTCTTCCCTCGTTTACGGAAATAGCTCTGTTAGCTAAGTTGTGTTTGTTTGTTTGTTTGTTTGTTTATTATAAAGTCTCTCTGTATAACCCTGGCTAGCATGGAATTGACAGAGATCTACCTGCCGTTGCCCAACCTCTGTGTTTTGTTTTTTGAGGAGAGAAATAATTATGCTCTTTTCAAGACTAGGCCTTGCTTTCCTTCAGACTTTCCAACTACTCCCTTCTGAGCTACCTTTCAGATTTTCTGACACGTGCTGATTTATCATTCTTGTAATTATACTCAGGCTTTCTGACAAAGTCTAAAGATTTATATCCTTCAAGACACGGTCTACACATTCTCTTTTGGAACAACAAAGAGTCTCAAAACACAACCTGTTCGGGAAAACAGATTATTTCTCTTCGGTGTGTCAACCTAGAAGGAAACAGTCTCCTGCTAAGCAGAACTCTGGCTCTTCTTCCATAGTGAATGGGCCAGAGAGAGCTCATGCTCTTTCTTCTGGGACCTTAGTCTAGTCCCAGAACCCACATAAAAATGCTGGGAATTGTTGTAATTCAGGGCTCAGTGAAACCACTGAACTGGACCACTCTGTGATTTATTGGTGATCTAAACTAATGTTGGAGTGGGGGCAGAAAAAACAAACTACCAGAAAAGCAAACAGATTTTATATGCCAGGAGGGTGGGAATTTTTGAGCTGATATGGTCGCAAACTGCCTAGATTGACTAAGAACTAGGTGTCTTTGCCTGAGGTACTTGACTTTGGGGAGAAATTAAAGCTGGTTACTGGTAAACAGAACTCTCCTTAGGAAATCTGCTTTTCTGGTCAACAGAAACCTGCTTTTATGATTGTTTGCCTGGTAACAGACTTCTGTAGGACAATGTCACCATCACTGCCATTTGGGGGCCATTTTGGACCTAACATCTGTACCCCTAGCTCTGGAGAGGCAGAGATAGGCAGATCCCTCAGGCTTACTACCCAGCCAACTTAGCCTACTTGGTGAACTCCAGGCCAGGAGGACCTACCTAAAAAAATTAGGTAAATACAAAAACAAGATGGATGTCACACCTGAGGAATGGAGAAATGACTCCCAGTGTTGACCTCTGATCTCCAGAAGCATGTGCATGTACACACATGTGCAACCAAATGAATATGCACACACACACACAACATCAGGAAAAGCAAGGATGTGGTGCAATCCCAGTATAAAGGAGGTGGAGGCAAGCCTCAGCTATTCAGTGAGCTTGAGGCCAGCCTGAACTACATGAACTCTGTATCCAAACCAGAAAACAATTAACATCATATGGAAGACGTCAACACATGAAGCCATTTTCATCTAGCATGGATCAGAAAGTTGATTGTTCTCTAATATAGACACACTACTTCCCTGATGAAAACATGCTTGTTTCTCGATCACCAAAGTCAAACAGCATTTGGCTGATTTTACTTTAATATGCATTTGTATTGCTATTACTCATAGATTCTGCTAGATCCGTCCTTGGTTTATGAGGGAGTTCACTGTGTCCCACCACAGGGCAAGCATCAATGGGATCACGGACACAGAAAACTCAGGCCTTCTGAAGAAAAACTGCCAGCAACTCACTCAAGAGCCAACATGTGCCAGGCATTTAGCTATCACTTCTACTTTTCATTAAACTGTAAATACAGCAAGGGTACCCAGGCACACCCAAACAGATAAGGTTTCACTTACCTAGGTAGAGAGACACCCTGATAAATGAAAAAATAAAAAGCTTAAGTGACATTTACATTTGCATACTTATAACCAAGTGGCTTTATATGTGGCCTGTCTCCGGAAGATACAAAGCCGTCTGAAGAATGCAATTAATTGCGTGGATTATTTTACTGAATTTTTAAGAGGAAGATGAAATAAGAAGAGGTTTCATTACTAAACAATAAGCTCCTGTTAGCTCTGCATGCTTTATTTTTAACCTTTGCTCCAACCCATTTTTAAAGTTTTAGAGGTGAAGAAACTCAGGCTCAGAGAGGTGCCCAAACAAACAGCTACTAAGAGAGAGAGAGAACCTGGACTCAAATTTGAGCTTTCCAAAGTCCTAAGTTCAAGATCTCAGCATTACAAAAAAAAAAAAAAAAAAAAAAAAAAAAAAACTGGTGGACGTGACTCGGATAAATGTCTCAGCCTTTAATGCTTACTTTGAAGTTTGGGTCTTTATAGGGACACTGAATGGAATGATTTAGGTGAAAGGTCAAAGCTCCCCTTCAGGGTTCTTCCCAAGAGACAAGCATACATATGCCACCATTCCTTCACCTTGTCACCAGCAGAGCCACCAGGTTCAAACTGGAACTGTCCCTCCAGGTGAAGTTGACTAGGTGTGGCCATGTGATGAAGGGACAATTCCAGGAGCGGAGGTGTAGTTCTGTGTCATGACCTTAGAAGCAAGAGGCACACTCCCTTTTATCCTGACTCCTCACCTAAAGACTGACCTGGAGCTATGAGCCTGTGAGAACCAGAGCTCAGCAACCAAGAGGGTTTCTCTGTGCAGCCTTGGCTGTCCCAGAACTCACTCTGTAGAACAGGCTGACCTTGAACTCAGAGATCCTGCCCGACTCTGCCTCCTGAGTGCTGGGATTAAAGCCATACACCACCACGGCCTAGCTAGGAGATTTACTATTTTTATGTATGTGTGTATGCACGCACCTGCATGAGTTTATGTACTGTATGGGTGCTCATGTAGCCCAGGGGGATCAGATCTCCTGGAACTAGAGTTACAGGCAGTTGTAAGCCACCTGATATGGATGGTGGAAACCAAACCCAAGTTCTCCGAAAGGGCAGTAAGTGCTCTTAACCCTGGGCTGGCTCTCCAACCCCTAAATCACATGTTTTAGAGCCAGGCCTAGTGGTACACTCCTATAATCCCAGCTACCTTGGATATTAAGATGGGAGGATTATACATTCTAGGCATGCCTGAACTACAGAGTCCAATCTGAACAACTTCATGAGAACTTGTCCCAAAAGGAGTGGGGAGAAGATAGCTGGGATATAGCACAGTAGTAGAGTGCCTACCTGGCCTTCCTGAAGACCTAGGTTCACTCCCCAGCACTGCCAGACATAAATTAATAAATAAAATCACTCGGTATTGTTTGATTGAGGGTTTTATTATTGGTTTTCATTTGTTTTCTTTTGAAACAAGAACTTACTACATAGCCCTGGCTGACCTGGAACTCACTATAAACACCAGGCTGGCCTTGAACTTACAACAGTGACTGAGCACCACCACACCTCACTGTTTTGTTGACTTTCCTTGATGACCATTAAATAAGCGAAGATGGGAAAGTTCCCAGAATACTTCCTCACATGGAGATGTTATTGTGACTGTAACGATATTTAACTGTATAATCAGTGGAGATGTATCGTCTCCACAGGAGAGAAAGCTCTATGCAGGTAGGAGTCATGTCAGTATTTAATGATTGATAACTGCTTCCCCAAACCAGCCCGCTGCAGGTCAGACACTTCGTACACATTGAGCCGACATTGGCAGAATGACATCATGGACCGGTCTCAGCATCTCCTGACCATCTACCTGAATCCATCTCCGTCTTCACTGCAGGATGCTCAGTGAGCTAGATACAGGGAGTATTCCTGCTACACTGAGAGGCAGGTGGACCATGGGTCTGAGGATAGCCTGGACTAGGTAGGAAGGAAGGAAGGAAGGAAGGAAGGAAGGAAGGAAGGAAGGAAGGAAGGAAAGAAGGAGAGCTGCCTCGGCTCTTACTTCATTATCTGAATGCCTTCAGATTTGTACAAAATTTAATCTCTCTCATCCCCAAAAGGATGTGAGAGATTATTTTTATGAAGCTGTAATTTAGGCTTCTGAGATGGCTCAGGTAAAAGTGCTCGCCATACAAACCTGATGACCTGGACTTGATCCCTGGAAACTCCTGTAGAAGGCGAGTACTGACTCCTAAAAGCTGTCTTCTGACCTACACAGGCACGTGTACACACACACACACACACACACACACACACACACACACACACACACTAATAATAATAATAATAATAATAATAATAATAATAATAATAATAACAAACTTATCAACATTATCTCTTCTCTAATTATTCACTAAAAATACAGGACAATGAAACAGGATGATCCCAGAGAGCACACTCCACCGGATGCCTAATGTAACAACTGTGACTACTTTAGTCTTTAGTCTAAAGAAAAAACAAGCCCAGAGCACTGGAGGTCACTCACAACATTGGCTGACGAATTGAGCAGAGAGCAAGGAGAATCAGCATCCCAGGGAAGGCCTCCATGGTAACCTGGTGTTGGATTAACCAGTTCTGTGACCTCTGACAAGGTATTTACTGTGTCATCTTTTTTCTCACCTGTGACATTTGAGAGGACAGGAGAGAGAAATCACAAGTTCTCTAAACTTGCTGAATCACAAACTTTGTAAGCCAAGAAAGAGAGCATTTTGTGACCTGTCCATCAGCGCGTGCTTCTTCAGTTCCCCAAATAAAGGTGGCACTGAAAAGCCCCCTGCTGCATGCAGCTGCCAGGATCCTCTCACATAAGACAATACTCCCAAGCCTCTGAATTCTCTGGAATCCATGTGCTGAAAGACTGAGACAGTGAAGGGGTGAGGGTGGGGCATCTCGTTGAAACCTGTTTTAAGTACACTATTTCAATCATTATTTTTATTATTTGTGTGTGTGTGTGTGTGTGTGTGGTGTGTGTGTGGTTGTGTGCGTGTGCATTCTAGTGTCCACAATGCCAGAAGAGGGCACTGGACACCCTAGAGGTGGAGTTATAGGCAGTTTGTGGTGTGGGTACTGGGAAATGAACTCATCTCTTCAAGAGCAGCAAGTGCTCTTAACCACACAGCCGTCTCTCCAGACCCTAGATAGACTATTTTAAAGCTTACTGGGTAGCATACTTACTTGAGTATTTATAATCATTGATAACACAGTCAAATACCTGTGTGAAGATAGATAATACAATCTGCAAAGTACATCTTTTTTAAGGGCGTTTTTTGCCCTCATAATACATGTATATCATATACTGTTCATCTTTTTTTTTTTCAGTGTTATTGTACGAAGTGCAGGAGGAAAGGGAGAGGGGGAGGGAAGCACAGCAAAGCATACCCACACTGAAATCTCTAGACAGTAAGCAGATGTTTTCTTGCTTCATCCTTTCTCTCACAACTATTAATAGCATTTTTTTAAGAAAAAGCTAAAGCAGTTTAATGGCTCATTTATTAAATAGTTTGAACCCAGGGCACACGGTAAGCGGTTAATGAACTTTGTGGACGTTCTAATTACAAACACATTATCGTTGTTGGAGAAAGATGAGAGCTGAGAGGAGGAGCAGGCGCCTGCCTCGTTCCGTCCTCCCACCCAGGGACAGCCAGAGGGTCCCCCCAACTTTCTGTCACCCCTGGAGACTACACCTCAGGCCAGTCTCAGCCCTGGAAGACTTCACGCCCCTGTCTGTGACATTCATACACACCTTTCCCTCCCAGCAAGCACTGCTCCAGCTTCCCTCCTCCCTCTCCTAGGGTCAGGCTCTTTCAGGATTGAGGGGGGCAGGGTGGGGGGCAGTGGATGAAGAAACAGGTCCACTGTCTGGTGACTGGATTGCCAGCCTGTCTATCTACAGGTTACCCTGCTGGCATCCCTTGCAGACCTCAGCTGCTGCCCTGTCAGACTTCCAGAACATGTGACACCTAGACACAGGACTTTACTACCAGAGAAGTCGCTAGCTGCAAGAGAGCCTCACCCCTGGAAACCTAGGCATACTTGTGTCTTATATTTTCCACATGTGACCCCTTTTCACCCAAGAAATACTTACATGAAACCCAAATATATAGATATATAAAAACACTTCTACAGATCAAATATTTACTGACAATAATTCATCAAGAAATGAACTGTAAAGCAATTCTTTGATAGGCATATATATATAATTTATTAAAGACTAAAGCAAACTTGCATGATAATGAGACAGATGCACTTGTTAATTTTCACATGAGGAATTGCATCTTTTCTGATTATTTGTATTACAGGATTTAGAACATCTTCGATCTCTTCCAGAATTGACTGAGATTTTGATATAATAATCATCAATGCTGAGAAGACTAATTCACAGAAACACAGTACAAAATGGCAGAAGTATATACTAAGGGCTTTTCAGGAATTAGAAATTCTGTCCAATCCCAAACAAAAACATATTTAAAGATGTGTTATGAAATGCAAGTGAGCCACATAAACAGCCTGGTTAAAAACCACACATTCTGATGTAACACAATACAAAAGTTAAACCAATTTGACACTTGTACCCTGAGGAATGGTGGCAGGAAAACACTGGAAGTCTTTGTTTACCAAGATCAAGCCACTGCTTCTACGAGAGCTGAGGACTGTATACATAGTAAAAACACATACATAACATGCAAGAGTCTAATCTGAGCTGAGATGTTGCAGTCCGTGTTTGTTGGTACTATGTGGCAAATGTGTAAGAAGTGTGATGTGTGGCTGTGTTCTGTGTTCATGGCCCCAGTAAAGCCACACTATGCATCATGGACTCTGGCCTGCACACACTCACTGTGTATCTGATTTTGAATTGATTTTCTCTCCTTGAACATTCAGAAACCTTTTACCACTGCCTTTTTTTTTTTTTAACACAACCCCCACATGATGGGGTTGTGGCCCACAGTTTAAGAAGTTGAGTTCTGGGGTCAAAATGATTTGATGTCATTTCTTTCCAAGGTGTCCCTAAGTCCAGGAGGAGCACATGCATGCATGCATGCTCACCTCTATACACATTAGTGGGGCTTCTCTGCAGCCCACCTCCCTCCACAGTTCTTTCCTACAAAAAGCACAAAGCTGCTCTCCAGCCACACACTGCCAGCAGACATTCCCTTGGAAAAATCTGATTCCCTATTACAGACTTACCAACATCTGGGGGCAAATCTGGTTCCATTAGCTTTGGAGGAAAGGTCCTGGGGACCTATCCCCAAAGCAGACCATCTATTCCTGTACCCTGAGGACACATCTAGCTTCTTGAAAAACTGAGGGAGCAGTTGGATGCCTTCCCTCCCTGATTGTATTTTAAAAATGTCTTTTGGGAGGCAGGGTTCTAGAAATTAGAAATTGAACCTAGGTCCTGACACACACTAGGCTGCTGCTTTAGCACAGCCCTAAAAAGCCTTTTGTCTGGAAGTCCTTGATGGCTCTCTGCCTTAAGTTTTGAGTTATCTTGGCCACCTACAGGGATACATACAGTTTCATAATTGTCGTATTAGAGTCACAAGGAAAAAAGACTGAAAGAAAAATAATATCCATCTCTCTCTCTCTCTCTCTCTCTCTCTCTCTCTCTCTCTCTCTCTCGTGTGTGTGTGTGTGTGTGTGTGTGTGTGTGTGTGTGTGTGTGGTGTGTGTGTGTGCATGTACATGATCTGTGTATAATTTGCTTCTTTAAATTTTTTAAATAGGGTGTGCTGGCTAGTTTTCTGTCGACTTGACACAAGCTAGAGTCATCAGAGAGGAGGGAGCCTCAGTTAAGATCAGGCTGTAGGCAAGCCTGTGGAACATTTTCTTAATTAGTGATTGAGGATGGGAGGGCCCAGCTCATGGTGGGTGGTACTACTCCTGGGCTGGTGGTCCTGAGTTCTATAAGAAAGCAGGCTGAAAAAGCCCCGAGGAGCAAGCCAGTAAGCAGCTCCCTTCCATGCCCTCTGCATCAGCTCCTGCTTCCAGGTTCCTGCCCTGTGTGCATTACTGTCCCGACTTCCTTTAATGATGAACAGTGCTGGGGAAGTGTAAGTCAGATACACCCTTTCCTCCCCAACTTGCTTTAGTCATAGCGTTTCATCCAATAGTAATCCGTACTAAAACATCATTATAACCCTGACTGGTGTGTAGACTAGGCTGGCCTCACACTCAGAGTGATCCCCCTGCCTCTGACTTCTGGGTACTGGAATGAAAGGCATGCACCACCATGCCTGGCTACTTTGCACTTGTTCCATGACACTTGTCAATTTGAGAATTTCCCAGAGTAAATAAATAAACCCTTTGTTTAACAAAATAAATAAATGCAAAGATGCACCACCATATCTTGGTAAAGAGGAAGAGTAAGTAACCTGTTTCGAGCAGTTCAGGCTTTTCTCTCGACCACACATGCCAAGTGACCTTGTTAATCTTTATCCCATTACTCTAGTCCTAGCTGGAAGAGAAAGGTAAAATTTCTGCTTCAGGTTTATCAAGAATTGCTTTGCCCTCAGATGAAATCTAAGCTTTAAGTAGTTAATTGTCCAATTTTAGTTTATATTTCAAAAGGGTCTGGTTCTCTGTTTGGGGAAGTTTGTTTTACTCAATTCTTATTAGCATACAAATATTTCTAAGTCGATAACCAGTAATTATGGGACATGTTATGCTCTCAGCATTATGAAAGAGTCCTTTCTGAATTCCCTTATACCTAATTCAACTTTCTTTTCCCCTTTGTTTCTTTCAGTCAGGGTCTTGCTACGCTGGCCTGGAGCTCTTGACCTTCTGGCCCTTGCCTCCTGGGTGCTCAAACTGTAGGAGTGAGACATTGTGCCTGGCCTGCTTCAACTTTTATTCAGATTTTTTAAAATGAGCTGACATTGAAAAGTTATTCAAAACAAACTTCTTTAATATGCATCACTAAACAGCAGGTACTATGGGAGCTGGGGAAGTGGCTCAGTGAGGAGAAGTGTTTGTTATGAAAGCCTGAGGACCTGAGTTCAAATCCTCAGCATCTACCTAAAAAACTGGTGTGGCCTCCCAGGGAGCTACACCCCCAGCACTGCAGGGGTGGAGACAGGAGGAGCAATTGGACTTGCCACCTGCCAGTCTAGCTGCAGGCTCAGTGAGAAATCTGGTCTCCAGGGATAAGGGGGAGAGTGCCAGTGCTGGATGCCCAGGATCCACCTCTGGCCTCCAAGCACTTGCACGAGAATGGAATTATCTTTAACTTATGTCTCCAAATAATAAAAACCCATCAGGTATATTCCAAACACTTTACATGGTACTACATGCTCAAGGTAAAAAAGGTAATAACCGGTTGAACACAGTCTACCAGTGGTCTGTGTCTGCCCAGATGACCATCCATCTAGGCTTTGTTCAAATGACCATAGTGACTTTTTTAACCGAATACGTTCAAGCCTGGTTTTGATATGCAAATGCAAGATAAAACACGCCTTAGTTTATAAAATTGCAGTCGCTCACAGCATTGGCTTTGTTTCACTTTCATCACCTACAGATTATCATACAGAGATATTTTCTAGGCCACAATTATCTTTCCACCAGCGCTGCTCCTTGAGATGGTGACCTTAGCTCACGAACACAAAGAGAGAAGAATCCATCTTTGCCTTGAGTCCTCCGTACATTTTTCCACGTCTAGCAAGCTGTGCTTTGGGTGGCATATGCTTCCACAGGCCGCTCAGAAGGTTTAATTGAGACTTAAGCACTCGACAAATATTTGTGGAATTAAATTGAGTTTCAGTGATTACTCTGTAATTCTTCAAGCACGGAGACATTAGAAGGTTTAAAAAAAAAAAAAAAGACCAAAAAAAAAGATGGTGTTTTCACTGCAAAATCTGTCCAAACCCATCAAGGATGTCAGGTGGTAGTGAAGGGCTGCTGTTGGTTATTTGGGGTTCGTTAAAGAGAAGCCTTTGATTGTTCTCCAATCTCTGCTTTTTAAAGTCCCATATTCCTAAACTGTCTCAGCTGGAGATAAATTCACTTCCTTCAGCCATCTGGTGGCTCCCACTTGTAACTACATCATCTGCTCAGCAGACATGCCCAGTGAGTATGAACTCCGTCCTTTCCTGGCCATCCCGAACAGGGTGTGTTTTGATGACCTGGCACCCAAGGAATGCATAGGTATGAAAATTCCAAGATCAGTCTTAATGGTTCTAACACCAAGCACACTTTAAAATAAGAATAACAGGATATAGACTGTTGGAAGTGGGAGGAGAGTGTCTTCTATTCATGAAAGAAGGCAGACCATATTAAATGGTCTTTAACATACAAGGAGAGTGCCTAGATGTTGCGGTTATAAAAGAACCATTCTGAGGAGACCTGAGCTCCCAGGAAACACAGGCCAAATCACAAAAGCACCTCAGTGAGTGTGAGACTAGATGTGCCGCAGTAGAGACAGGAAATCTACCATCTCTTTCACCCTATACTCAACTCGTACAGCTGACTCCCCTCGGGAACAGGCAACGTACACCAAAATAGAATTGCTCTTTCAGAATCAGTGCACAAGACAACGGAACTGCAAAGGCCCTGTACACATCGACACCCCACCTTCCACCAAGCCAAGAATACTCACATCTTTGTGTAATGCTTCACTCTCAAGGTCATGGTGATGCCCCTGAGCTGAGTCATGACTGGAAGACCAAGGACTGTGTTGGTAAACAAGGTCCCAGGTGCCTGAGCCCTAACTTAGCCAAAGGTTCCCTCCTCCAAACTATTGGAGGAAAGAGAACAAGAAAGGGGTCACGGAGCCCGCTGGCCAGGCCATAGCCACTCAAGGTCTACCTTCACCCCTACAGAATGGAGTGTTACCTCCCAGACAGGGAAGAGGTCACTGCTGCCTGAAGAAGGCCGAGAAAGCTCTGAGAGGCACTTGAAGTGCGAGGTCATTTCCCAAGAGTTGACAGACCTGCACAGCCCAGGACAGGAGGAGACCAGTTCATTTCACAAGGCAAGCATAAGGGTAAAGGATAATAAAGCAAGAGCAAGCTGGCAGCTGCAGGACACGCAGCAGGTAAGAAGGAAGCGGTGAAGTAGCGGAGGCTGTAAGGCTAGACAGGGCCAGAGGCTGGCATGCGCCTGTAATCCCAACCCATGGGAAGCAGAGGCAGGAGGATTGGCAGTTTGTGTCAGGCTGGGCTACGGAGTGAGATTACAAACAACAAGTAGGCAGGGGCTTCCTCCAGGGGTTGTGTGTGACCAACATGTCCCGAGGATGCCCCACTAGTAATGGAGTCACTAAGTGACTTTAAACTAGGACAATGATCTCATGCCACGGTTTGGGTTTTCCGAAGCAGCACAGACACTGTGTTGAAAGGATGCATAAGAAGGCTTAGAAAACCCACTAGGTTGTTAACAGACATTATGAGGGGTTCCAGGTGAAGAAACAGGCATAGGACTGTGGAGATAATTGAGCAGAATAACACATCTTTGTAACGTGGGCATAAAGGACTTGACATAATGCTAGTGCTGTGGCTCAGTGGTAGAGAGTTTGCCTAATATGCCTGAGTCCTAGCCCAGAAAGAGAATATAGAATTTTAGATAACTCCCAGATTTGTGGTCTATCGACCAAGAGGGAGGGCCTCGGCCATTTTCCAGGCACTTTGTTCTGCGAGGGACAACAGGCTGGGTGGAGAAGCATGAAGAGCCACAGAGCTAATGGGTCTAGTTCTGGAGGCAGTCACATCAGCGTCCCCATGGGGCAGCGCTCCTTCACCGCAGGTGGCAGAAGGTGCAGGGCTGAAACACTGCAGGAGGTCAAGGCAGAAGGTATAGACTTGGAACAAATCAAAGGCAATTTTTCTGGGAAAAGAAAGCATTTGTTGGTGCCCCAGCCCCTACAGTGCCCACACTGAGAAGGAAGGAAGGCACCCTCTCCTGTACAGCCAGTGCATTCAGACAACCCAGCAGACAGGTGAACAGCTGAGAATCTTCTGCAGAGCCTAGACATGACTCTGGAGCAGGGCACGTGGGAGACTCAGGGTGGGGGCAGATCCAGAGTCACAAGGATGCTATGTAAAGTTCTAAAAATAAGAATTGCCACCGTGTGTGTCTGACTGCATGAGCATGCCATAGCCAATCAGAGCAATTGTCCTCCTCACCCTGAGCGGGATGTCACTTCCCATCTTCACCCTTGACTAGAGCACCAGGGATGGAGATGAGAAGAGACTGGGGAGCCTGCAGGTGTGGAGGTGAGAAAATGTGCCTCTGTCTTTTTCTGGCTCTCTCAAACCGCAGGGAAATCCTACTCAATGTCTCCCCGGGGAAATAACAGCGTGATTCTTCAGCTGGACCTTTAAATTAAAAGGCTACCTGACTCTTTATGGGGCGAGAGGATTGTTTCTCTTCCCTCAATAACTCCATTTGTCCCCCCTCATCTTCCATCCTATTGCATTCTAGAAGGAATTCATCCCAGTTAATATGAAAATGAGAGGCCAGAAATGATGAAGGATGCTTGTGGAAGCCATTGTAGTGATTCACTGAATCTGTCTGTTACTTGAGATTTCAATAATACGCTTATTTTTCTGTCATTTAAATACTCTCGACATCCATCTGCTCACAGAACCAGGCACAACATCTTAGCATTATACAGGATGTGCTAATGGCAGGAGACTGAGCCCTCTATTAATATTAAAAGCTCTATGTCACTTTCAGAGAATCAGTAGGGACTGTCCTAAAGGGTGAGGTGATATCCATATAAGAATAGTATTGGCATGAATCTCATCTCTTTGGGGGAAGGGTGGATATCTCAGCCCACCAGGTCAGTTGTGGTTCACTTTTACATACCACACATGCGCGCTTGCGCGCGCGTGCACACACACACAAATACACACATGTTCTGAGCTAACCTTAGATGGAAGGATAAACAAAAAATAGAAATGTCCCAAATACGATCATATTCATGTCTGTTTTGTCCTATAAAACAAGCATCTCAAGTAGCCCAGGCTGGCCACCAACTTGCTATGTAGTCCGGCTGGCCTTGAACTCTGGTCCTCCTGCATTAATCAGTCAAGTGTTGTTGTGAGCCGTTGTGCTCAGCTCCAGATAAGATCAATTTCTTATGATAAAACATTTGAGATTAGGGCCAGAGAGATGGCCCCACAGGTAAAAGTGCTTGCCCTCCCTAAGCCTACTGACCTGAGTTTGATTTCTGGAGCCCACACAGCAAGAGAGAGGTGATTCCTGCAAGTTGCCCTCTGACCTCTATGTACATACTGTAGCATGCATATCCCCACACACAAGATAAGTAAACAAGAAACAGGTTTTTGTTTTTACTATTTGACAATAACAAATAGTTTTTCAATATGATTTGGGTTGTTCTTCCCTATTCTTAATAGATTTGAAATGAATTTGTCAATTTTTTTTTTTTGAGACAGGGTCTTATTATGCATCCCTGTTTGGCCTGGACCTTATCAAACAGACCAGGCTGGCCTCTAACTCGCAGAGATCTGTCTGCCTCTACCTCTCCCGCATGCTGGAATTAAAGGCGTGTGCCAATACACCTGGCTGGGATTTGTCAGTATTCCTAAAAATCCTCTAATGGTTGATTGGGGTCATTCCTACCTGTGTGTAGATGGGGGGTGAGGGAGTGGGAGGAGGATGGGAGGGGGTGGGAGAGGGTGGGAGGCAGCATCTGTGTCCTCCCCACCTATCAGTGACTCTTTGCTTTGTTTTTTTTTTTTCTTTGACTGGATGAATTTTAGCATTTTCTTTATTCAGCTCTACATTTGAGTGACACTCATTCATTGTTATTTCAAATCATCTTTGTGCACTTAAAATGTGTCCAAAAGAACAAGTTAGAGTGTTGTGTTTATTGGAACACTTAAGAAGTGGAATTATTTCTATTATGGCATTTTTAAAAATCACAGGATGCAGTAGTCATCTTTTGTTGTGAAGAAATGGCTCCTTCTATAAACTGTATTTTGGTTGCTTTATGGAAATACTCAGAAAATCTTATTGTGACCACAGCAAATGTAGCTTTGGGGAGAGTACAGCCTTTCAGATCGATCTAATTTCCTTCTAGAGCAAGGCAGCTAGGTGCTAGACAAGGGCAAAGAATTTGGTGTGAAATAGCAGGATTTCAGGAAGTCTTGGTTTGATGGACGTGGTCTGTTACAGAGAGCGCTGCACATGGTCTGAGGCCGGCTGCGTTGCTGTGGGAGGTACACCTGCAAAGAGGCTACCTCTTCAACTCTGTGCTCCTTTTACTTCAATTAAGAGAAAAACAGTCTATGGCAAATGCACACTTTCTAGAACTCAAAGAGTAGTTGTTAAACTATTGGTCGTTAGGATGTGTGCATATACATGCCACAGTCCACATGAGGAGGTCACAGGACAACTTTGTAGTCGGGACTTTTCCTTACACATGTGGGTTCCAGAGGTCCAACTCAGTCATTAGCTTTGTGTGGCAAGCACCTTTTCATGAAACTGCCTCCCCGTGGTTACATGGGGTAACCTAGCTCCATGTTTTCTGGGCCTTGGTCATTCAAATTTGCATCCAAAATAAACTACCTCTGATTCCCTTCAAGGCAAGAGCTGTGGGGTTTTGGGGTTTTTTGTTTGTTTGTTTGTTTGTTTGTTTGGTTTTGGTTTTGTTTGTTTGTTTGTTTTTTATCAACACTACAGAACATGTACTCAGAAGAAGATGCAAATATGAGACCTTTTTACAGAAATTATTAAGGATTTCAAGATTGTGACACTAAATCAGTGGTGGGCCCTGTATGGCTGCATACACTGCACACTCATGATGAAGCTGGCCCAACGGAAATGGAGACATGTGCTACTCCAAGATACATGTACTGTCCCCTAATCCTCATTCTTTGGAACCCTCCCCCTCCTTTCCCCAGGGGTGTTGGTTTTAAAAAATGAGACCTTTGGACATGTGACTAGGTCATAAGGAAGAACTCTAATGAACAGGGTAAGCATCCTTAGGAAGGAGACGTCAGAGAGCTGGCTACTCCCTTCCATGATTTCCCCAGTATTTTGGAAATGAATGGGGCTGCCTAGTGCCCCAGTCTCATCACAGATCAGAGTGCAAGGATCTTCACTGGTGGAGCAATGTCAAGACTCCATGCCCTGTATCCGGTATAGTACCTGGTGGACTGTGATGGCCTCTCCTCCAAAAGGGTAGAAGTTATGACACTGTAATAGGATTTGTTTGGCTCACTCTTGCCCTTCTGCCATATAACTCAATAATGAAGCCTTGCCTGGTGCCGCTGACTTGGTCTCAGACTTCCCAGCCTCTAGACCCGTGAGCCAGCAAATTTTCACTTATTCTAAATTGCCACTCTTTGGTATTCAGTTATAGCCGTGTGAAACAGCCCAGATACTCTCCCTCCCTGACTGTCTCTAGGCCTACCTCCCAACAGGCTGGAACCAGATGGGACTCCAGGAATTTCAGAGCATCAGTTCTCTTGAATGAAGAGAAAGGACATCCTGTTTGCTTGCGGATGCTTTAAGTTCCTTCAACCAGAGTCACAACATTTTACTTCCAAATGTCTAAGAGTGGATCATGAATAAACCAAATCCCTCACCTTATAGAACATCAACAATTCTAAGTGATTCCTCCTATTTCTGGCTGGGGGAGGAAATTAAAAACGAGTGATAAAACATGCTTTTGTGGAGCGCGACAAGTCCTAGCTTAGCCATGAAGACAGAGCTCACTAAGAATCTCAGAAGATGAGCCAGACAAGGAGCCCCCAGGATCTCACTTCAATGAGGTGGGCTCACAGGCCTTCCCACTTCCATGTTCCAACCATGGCCCAATGGGACCCAACAACACAGGCTTAGAGGACTGATTCTCCCCCCCCCCCCCCCCGCGCGCCATGAAAGAGAGAAATTCCCACCCAAGCTCCCTATAGTTTCTTCACTGGCTTCCCAGAGTGTAGAAGTACATCTGTTGGGGTTGCAGCAAGCTATTGGGTGGCTCTCCAAACCCCTAGGAAGAGGAGGTTGATTCTCTGAGGAACACACAACCCTATGTACCCCATCTTCCTCCATCTGCCAAACTCCAGGTTGCTTCCAAGACTGGCTGCCGTACTCCACCTTTTGAAAGGAAAGATGTGTATAGCTGCTCTGGGTGTGGTTTGTCCCCTTGAGAAGTCCTGTGCTGCAAGTGTACCCTCAGTCCAGTGATGATGGGAGGTGGGAGGACCTTCAAGAGGGGGGGCTTAAGGCCAAGTCATTGGAATATTGTCAGTTCTGTTCTCAGAAGAGAACACCATGCTCACAGGGGCACCGTGAGAAGGGGTTTTGTGAAAAACTCCTCCCTGACTTCCTGGCTTACCCTGTGATCCCTCTTTTTCACACGGCCATTAAACTGTGAGCTACATGAATCGTTTTTCTTCGGAACATTATCCATACTCTGGTATTTTGTTATGGCAGCAGAAAACAGAATCACACAAGAACCAACATGAGTTGAACACCTACTGTGTGTACCTAAAATGCCCTCATTTCTTCCTCTTCATAACACACTGTAACGCAGACATTATTGTCTTTTTTTTTTTTCACCAACCTGATGGATTCTTCCAAATACAGGATTTAAATATCCTAGCAGAGCACGCTGCAAATGTAGGCCATTAAAGGCAAAAGTACCCAAATGCCAAAGTACCTACCATGGCTTGACTTTTGTTTCCTAAAACAATATGTGGAAATCCTACTCTCCAACATAACTTTTGCAAGAAGAATTGTTGCAGATTGAATTGGTTAAGATAAGGTCATAATGGAACTGTGTGGGCCTTGTGACTAAAATATGACTGATGGTTTCCTGGGTTAATGATGTGGAAGAGTTGGCCATATGAAGATGGAGGCATACTGGAGTTTCAGAGCTCTAAGCCTGTGAGTGTCAAGGCCACCACTACCACCTCAAGTGCGACAGAGATTCTGTTGACACCTGTGGAAGCCCTGTGGATACCTTAACTTGGCTTCACTGGGGTTGTACTGTGGTTGACAACTTCCATACCAGGCCTTCTTTTGTGTTGAGATTGACCCTCCATGGTCCAACAATACCCTGACAACCTTCTACAATCTACTTCTGTCTTCTTCTGCCTACTGAGAACAAAGACCCAGGCATGAATTGTGGGTGGTCTTTTGTAATCATCATGCCATATGGATTGTAGAATCTCTAATACCCAGGGTCTGTCAAACTACAAGATTCACATGTGAGGACTAAACAGAGCAGCTCTAGCTGTCTTAAAGTTTAATGACAAGTTCAAGAACACCCCTGAATAACCCTCTCCATGCTCTTGTCAGCCAGAGTAACACTGTGGCGCAAAGAAGATTTTGTGCATGTGTTCCATGTTTTACAGCACCAGCTCTAATAGAGAGGCTGCAGAGCTCGCCCTGCTCATTCCTTCACAGTTTATTATGCGGAAAAACACGAGCCTTCTGTTTTCCTGCATTGTTAACTTGGCACCTCATTTCACGTATGGGACGTGCACTAAAAGACACTACCCTCTGGGAGTTAATCAGCCATTTGAAGAGTAAAAGTACTTTACAATCTGAAGACTCTTAGAGCTCATGTTCTGTGAAGAATGATGCTATAGACCAGGTGTGCACAAAGCCATCTGAACTGGGGGCCTGATCCTTCAACCCTCCCTCAAACAAGAGAATGATGTTGGTAAAGATCCCCTTCAAAGATGTTGAGACACTGAGGCTCCAGTGACACACTGGGGTCACGGGATAGTAAAGAGCAGAACCCCATCTCTCTGACTCAAATCAGGATATTTCCCACCTAGTTCATTCATACATTCTTTCATTTTAATTGACAATAATCATTATATGTGTTACGTACAGCATGTTGTTTTGAAATATATAAACATTGTGGAATAGCTAAATCAAGCTAACTAGTATATACATTACCTCTTATTTTATTATTTTTGGATGAGAACATATGAAAAAGTCAAGGGATTTTAAGGAATTCCTTTTCAGATTCTCCAAAGCAATAGAATTTTAAAGAAAATGGCATTGTCCCCACAAATACTTAGAATCATTTCTTGGTGTTATTGTTTTCAATTCTTTGAAAATCTCACACATGTGTACACTCTCAGCTCTGGATGATGTTCTCCCTAGACAGTCTGTGGAAGGCTACTCAGTAGATGATGCATATTCATTTTGGGGATGCCTCTTTGAAGATGCAGGTCTTCAGAGCAGGACCAAGGAACAGTCTCTCCATCACTGCCTCTAGCAGCAACTTCCCACCTTTGAAACAGGTGACTAAACTGAGCATTAATGTTTTGGTGTGTCTTAATCTCTGCTCTATTGCTGTGAAGAGACACCATGTCCAAGGCAACTCTTAATAAAAGAAAGCATTTAATTGGGGGCTTGCTTACTGTTTCAGAGGTTTAGTCCATTATCATTATGGCAGAGGGCATGGCAGCATGCATGATGCTAGAGCAGTGGCTAAGAATACTCTATCTTGATCTGCAGACTGAGAAAAAGAAACAGAAACACTGGGCTGGGTATAGGCTTTTGAAAACCTCAAAGTCCACCCCAAGTGACACACTTCCTCCAACAATGCCACACCTCCTAAACCTTCTAATCCTGTCATAGAGTTCCACTCCCTGGTGACTTAGTGCCTTAGTTAAAGTTTCTATTGCTGTGATGAAACACCATGGCCAAAAAGCAGATTGGAGAGGAAAGGGTTTATTTGGCTTACACTTTCGTATCACTGTTCATCATCAAAGGAAGTCAGGACAGCAACTCAAAAGGGTAGGATCCTGGAGGCAGGAGGTGATGCAGAGGCCATGGAGGAGTGCTGCTTACTGGCTTGTTCCTCATGGCTTGCTCAGCCTATTTTCTTTTTGTGGAACCCAGGACCGCAGCCCAGGGGTGGCCCCATCCACAATGGGCTGGGCCCTTCCTCATCAATCACTAATTAAGAAAATGCCTTAAAGATCTACCTACAACCCAATGTTATGGATACATTTTCTGAATTGGGGGTTCCCTCCTCTCTGATGACTGTAGCCTGTGCCAAATGGATATAAAACTATCCAGCACACTAAGCATTCAAATGTATGAACCCACAGGTTCCATTTTTATTCAGGCCACTACGTAATGCAATGAACCATGCCTATAAGGACATAGCTCTTCTGTATGAGTTGCCAGCAGATTTGGAACCACACAGAAAGGATCTGAAACCTGTCCCTTCCATTGCCATTGACCTTAAGTGGCCTCTCTAAGCCTGTCTTCTACTTTATACAATGAGACCATCACCTATCTATCTCATAGGGTGCTGTTGTAATTTGAATATGCCATGTTCCTCTAGGTGCTCAAGCGTTGGAACACTTGGTCCCCAGCTGGTGGCAATGTTTAAGGTTGTGGAATCTTGGGAGGCAGAGCCTTGCTAGAGGAAGTGGGTCACTGGGAGTGTGCCCTACCCTATTTCCTTTTTTCTGCTCCAGGTGTAGAGACGTCCCTGCTGCAAGCTTTCCTCACCATGATGAACCACACCTTCAAATCACAGGCCAGGACAAGCCTTTCCCTCCTCACTTCCTGTCAAGTATTTGGCCACAGCCACAAGAAAAGTAAGTAACACAAGTGCCTATAAGAATTAAACTGGCCGGGCGGTGGTGGCGCACGCCTTTAATCCCAGCACTCAGGAGGCAGAGGCAGACGGATCTCTGTGAGTTCGAGGCCAGCCTGGTCTCCAAAGCGAGTTCAGGAAAGGCGCAAAGTTACACAGAGAAACCCTGTCTAGAAAAACCAAAAAAGAATTAAACTGAGGTTATATGTGGCATTTACATGGGGTCAGTGCATAACAAATCATGACCATCATTTTTAGTTAAACCAGCAGTCTGCCCCAAAAATGTTATGAATAATAACACTAGCACCACTGATCATACAACTTCAACAACACTCATTCCCCAGACCCCCAACTGTGGCTCAGCTGGCAGAGTGCTTGCCTAGCATGCATGAAGCCCTGCCAGGTTCCATCCCTGGTACCATATAAACTAGGTTTAGAGGCACACACCTGTCATGCCAAGCACTCCAGAGGTGAAGAAAGGAGGATCAGAAGTTCAAGAATATCCTCAGCTACATATCAAGTTTGAGGCCAGCCGAGGCTCAAAAAGCACTCATCCAGATGATACACTCTGATACCTGTTAGACTAGCTCATGGCCCAAGTCAGGCTTTAGTGTCTCTTGCATTCTCCTGGGCTAACTACATTCCAGAGTGTCCCAGTGGCACAAGGTCAGTCTTTCAATAGTTGCAGAAATGAAATAATGCCATACTGATGACTTGGTCATTACTAGTCTATTGATTACTGCTCCATAGAGTAAGTCTCCAGAAAGTAGAGGGAGGGGAGCCTTGTGTTAACAAAAATTGTAAGCATATCTTGAGGAAGAACCAGCCAGTAACCAAGAAAAGCCCCTTCCCCTCAGCAGAGCTGACAATGCTGGAGAGAAATTGCTTGGATATTTATTGCAGTTTTACAGTCAACTGGCTGACTAGGATTCATATCCTAAGAGAATTTTTTCTCATGATGTATATTTCTTTTTCATTATGCTAGCAATATCTGTTCCTTGTAGAAAAACTAGAAATTGCTGACAAGCAAAAATAATACTTAAATCACACATAATTCAACCACCCAGAGATAAACACTGCTAATATTTTTGGTGAACATTCCTTTAAATGACATTGTGTATTTATCTGTTTTTGTACAAACAGAATCACATTATACATGCAACATGACAACATGGTTTATTGACTGAGCAGTACCAGTGACATCTTTCCGTGTCGATAAATGTTCTTGCATAGGACTGTTTTCCTCCAATGATGTGTAGCAGTCTGTTGAAAAAAATCACCCATATTTAAGCAATCCTGAACTGTTGAGCCTTCTGGTACCTTCAGAATCATGTTGTGGGTACTGTCAGGGCACCTGGAAAGAGTATGTTTAGGAAGAAGACAAGCAAGGACAAGAAGGGCACAACAGGCTCTTGGGATAGAAGAGAGCTTCAAGGACAAGAAAAGAACAACCCAAAAACATAAAAGGAAAGGATGGTGGCCGGGCTAGGGACAAGGGAGAAGGGGATGCTGCACAGAGGGAGTAAAGATGGAAAGGTTGTAGAGGAGTGTGTGGCTTGGGACATACAATTCACAACACTGTACTCTGCTCTTGAAAGTTTAAGAGGGTCTAGAGCTGGGGACATGGCTTAGTCCGTACAGCGCTTGATTCACAAGCACGAGGACCTGAGTTCAAAGCCCCAGCACCACAAAAAAAAATCAGGTGGGTAGTGTATCCACAATCCCAGTGCTAGGAGGCAGAGATGGGCAGATCCTCGGAGTTCCCTGGCCAGCAAGACCATACACACACACACACACACACACACACACACACACACACACACACACCAATTAAGAGGCCAGGAATGGCGGTCACACCTTTAATCTCAGCACTTGGAAGGCAGAGGCAGGCAGATCTCTAAATTCAAGGCCAGCCTAGTCTACATACTGAGTTCCAGGCCAGCCAGGGCTACACAGTGAGATCCTGTCTCAAAAAATAAAAACAACAAGAATTAGCAGAAGTTGTTGGATGAGAGCTCATCACAAAGGAAGGAAGAGCTTCTGACCCCAAAAGTAGATAACACCCACTAATAAATAATCTTCCAGAGTCAACTGGACAGTCTTCAAAATCCACGAGTGCAATATCACAGGATTGTCTCAAAAAGCTCCTAGGTTCTCACTGACACCCGCATGAGTCACAGCCACCACTGAGCCCCTGTGCCCAGCCCATAAACACCAGGCTATGTATACTTTCACAGAAACTATACACCTATTGTATAGCACCCCCCACCCAGTTCAGCCTGAAGCTACTTTCTGGAAACCTGACATGCCTGCCAAATACCACTGATCGCAAGAGCCCATTTGGAGGAGAGAGGAGGAAACAGGAGCCAGAGGCACTCTCTCCAGGTCTAGCTTGGGCAACTGGGTGGACAGAAGTGATTTCACCGCCTTCTTTCCCTGCGTGTCCCACATGGTCATTTGCTTTATGGTTTCGAAGTCTTCCAGCCACTCTCCGTAACAGCTCGGAATTCGTTCTCTCTACCTTGAGCCTCAAACACAATAACAGCATTTTTTTTTTTATTATTGTTCTCATGATTTCTGCCCACTTGTCCTTCACAAATCCAAGAAAGTAGGAAGTGCTGGGGAGGTAATTGCCTTCCAATGTGGAAGGGCTATTGCCAGCCCATTTTCTGTACAGTCCTGTGTGTCTTCTGGTGGTGTGGTGGTCTCTGGCTCCAGGTGCAACCTGCAGCTCTCTCATCCCAAAGAAGGCTTGATGGTTACGCCCTGTCTTACATCCCTCCCTCTCCACTCTTGCCCCCTTCCCTCGTTAAAGCAGCCACCCACTGCCTCATGGGCCTTAACTACATACTCTCTCATGCCTTCCTGCAGATGTGGGTTTCTTATGCAGTCAGTGGCAAGAGGTTTCTTCAATTCTTCTGTCATCTACTTGCCTCTGGTAACAGAATACAAATGTTCGAGTCACCCGCCATCGAAAGCCCCTGCTTATCGCAGGTCAAACTGCTCCTCAGTGTGACGAAGCCCGCAGCGTTAACAGAAAGGAGTCACATGTCGATGGACGCCTTATGAGAAGCATCTTATGGAAATTAAACCACAAGAAAGCTTTCCACATGGCTTCCCAACCGTGGCCTTGTATGAGTCTACCAGACCATCAAGCAGATCATTCACCACCCTCTCCCTTACAGTCTGCACAGCATATTCTGGAAAACCTTTTTTTTTTTCTCTCTCTCTCTTTGTATGTATTTGTATATGTGTATATGTGTGTTCATGTGTGTGTTTGGTTATGCAAGCATACATGTGCACATGTATGTGAAGACCAGAGGTTGACACTGGTATCTTTTCCGGGCCCTTCTCCACTTTGTTCAGTGAATCTCTCAGCGAACCTGGAGCCCACTACTTCTGCCAGGCTGGCTGAATGGCAAGCCCTAGAGAGCCTCCTCTCTGGCTCCCCAGCACCGGGATTACAGGCACAGGCCACCACACCCGTGTTTTTATGTGGATGTTCTGGATTCAAACTCAAGCATGGCCTTATGTTTACACAGAAAACACTGATTGACTATGCCATGTCCCCAGAACCCAACCACCTACTCTGTTTTTTTGAGGCAGGATCTGGTTATGTAGCCCAAGCTAGCCTCAAACTCATGGTCCTCCTGCCTCTGCCTCCTGGGTGATAGACTTACTGGCCTATCACCCCACTCCCAGTGTCTGCTAACAGATCTAATATGATCAGATGCCATATCATCTGAAGCAGATTTTACAACAAAGAATCTAAACATAACCCTGGGAAACTGTTTGGCATAACCCCTGAGAGGCAACAACTGGTAAAAAATTTTATATCAAGATATCAGCTGAGGGTCACCACATATTTGACAGCCTTTCGTGATCATCAAAAATTTCTCCTAATAACTCAAAGTGCTGGAGTCCCATCTCAAAACTAAAGGAAAGAGGAAACTCTAAAAATCAAAGTAAGTCCTTAAGTTGCATCTGTTTATTGCTATTAAAATCACTATAATGAGACCCAACACTGCCATTCCCCTGTGTGCACATGCTCTAGAGACTGTAGTTTCTTATAAATATTTTACTGGGGGAAAAAAAGGGCAAAATGAATAAGATGTGGAATGTCATGATGTGCTTCCAGCCGAGACCAGAAACTGACATGCAATTCTGTCAGCGAAGTACAGTCCTGAGCAAGGCTGAGGAAAGCAAATGAAATGTTTGTATCTTTAACAGGAGAAATGAGGGGCTGGAACTATGGCTCAATGGTGATGCATTGCCTAGCATGCTGGAAGCCAGAGGGGGAGGTACAGAGACACTCAGCTATGGTAGCTTGAACTCTAACTTGAAAACGATGTTGGATGTAGCCTTAACAACTCCACCAAAGCCAGCAAAAAATGAAAGAGCTTTCTCTGCATCCGAAATACCTGTCATGAAACAAAGATTCCAATGACTGGGCAGGGTAATTTATGTTGAATGTGCTTTAATAAGTCCATTTAAGGGCTGGAAAGATGGCTCCACAGGTAAAGGTGCTTACCACCAAGCCTGATGACCTGAACTCAATCTCTGGGACATACATAGTAGAAGGAGAGAACAGATTTTCACAAATTGTCCTCTGACCTTCATAAGAGCACTGTGTTGTGTGTGTGTGTGTGTGTGTGTGTGTGTGTGTGTGCGCACACACAAATAAACATCAGAAAAAAATTAAATGTCCATTTCAGATTTCAGAATGGCCACTTCTAATCTCTGAGGATTTATGTTATCTTTCACATTTTAAATGATTGTTTGGCATTTATTTAGTACTAATGGTTTGTTCTTCCAGCATTTTTACTATCAAATATGTATGTTAACATTAAGTTAATATAAGCCAGGTGTTTATTACATGGCATGAATTATTTTCTATGCAAAAAAAAGCATTTGGGTAATTGAATCATCACAGCACATGACAATTTACTATTTTATACCCACTCATTGTGACCTTTGAATTAATAAGTATGTGGGATGCTGGGAAGCCAGGAAAAGTTATGACTTGAGAAATTTCTGAGGATTCCCAGAGATTTCAATTTCTCATCTTAATTCTTGAATATTCCTATCTATCTAGAGTTTGGAAGCACGGATTTCCTGCCCCTCAAAACATCAGAAAGCTTGCATCAAAATAATAGTCCGGTGAGTTTCATCACACGCGGGTAAATGAGCAGGCCCGTTCTTTCAAGGAAAGTGTGGTAGGGGTGAAGAAGGAAGAGGGAGAAAATAAGGCAATAGAATAGACATGACATGAAGACAGACAGGGACTAGCCGGGGAAGGAGGGGTCCATTAGAAAAGGCAGGGGCGATGATGGGGATGGCAGTGAAACCAAAATCCTTGTGAAAACAGCACAGTGAGATACATGGCTTTGTATGCTAACTTTAAATTTTTATTTTAAAGGCCGGGTGGTGGTGGCGCACACCTTTAATCCTAGTACTCGGGAGGCAGAGGCAGGAGGATCTCTATGTTCAAGGCCAGACTAAATACAGAGGGAGTTCCAGGACAGCCAGGGCTACACAGAGAAACCCTATCTTGAAAATGCTATATATATATGAATATATTTTATATATTTATTTTATGTTACACATTTATATTATATATTTAATGTTATATTAAATATATTTATATATTATATTTACTATATTTATGTATTATATTGTGTATTGATGGGAGGGCAGGGAAGAAGACGCCATGATAGATGAGGACATCATGGGAATAGGAAGAGGCAGGGTGCTGGGGAGACTCTCAGGAATCCATAAGGTTGACCCCACCTTGGTCTGCTGGCCGTGGTCCAGAGGGTGCCTGGACCAGTTTACTCTGGTGACCAGCCTAGCAAATAACCTAGCTGTCATCATAGAGCCTTTGTCCAGTGACAGATGGAGGCAGATGCAGAGATCCATGGCCAGGCACCAGGCTGAGCTCCTGGAATCCAATCCATGAGAGAGAGGAGAGATACTGCTGTTGAGGGACATCGAGATCATGATGAGAGGATATGCAGAGATGACCAGCCACACTAGTGGAAGCCCATGAACTGTGGACTAGTGGCTGTGTAGCCCCCATGGGACTGGACTAGGCCCTCTGGATACAGAAGATGGCTGTTTGATTCGAACCATTTGTGGGGGCACCCAGGCAGGAGGATCGGGATCTGTCCCTGGTCTATGGGCAGGCTTCTGGGACCCAGTGCCTGTGGTGTGACACCTTGCACAGCCTTGGTGCAATGGGAAGGGGCTTGGACCTGCCTAGGCTCATGTGCTGGGCTCTGCTGACTCCCCACGGGAGACCTCAATTTTGGGGATGTGGGGATGCAGGGTGGCTTGGGAAAGAGGGCTGGGAGGTGGGAGGAGGAAGGAGGTGAGATCTGTGGGTGGTATGTGGAATGAGCAGAAAATTTCTTTTTTCTTTTTCTTTTTTTTTTTGGTTTTTCGAGACAGGGTTTCTTTGTGTAGCTTTGGAGTCTGTTCTGGACTAGCTCTGTAGACCAGGCTGGCCTCAAACTCACAGGGATCCACCTGCCTCTGCCTCCCGAGTGCTGGGATTACTGGCGTGCGCTGCCGCCGCCACCACCACCCTGCAAAAATTTCTTAATAAAGAAAAATGAAAAAAAAAAAAACAGGAAAAAAGAAAAACAATTAATTAATTAATTTTAAAAATGTGCAAAATCATGCAAAACAAGGATTTCACGTTTTTGTTCATGTATATCATGTATTTTGACCACATTCTCTTTTCTTTTCTTTTTAATTTTTTTTACTATTTAAAACAATTTTAAATTTAAATATATTTTGATCATATTCTTCCCCAAGTCCTTCCAGATCCTCTCTCCCTCCCTATCCACCCAACTTTATGTTCTTTCTCAAAAAACAACCCCCCAAAATAACAAAAAACTCCAAAATCCAAGAAAACAAAATGAAACCACACACCACCACCCTACCAAAAAAAAAAAAAAAAGGAGTCCATTATATGTTGGTCAGCTGCTCCTGAACAAGAGACCTGTCCTGGAGTGGTTGATATACCCAGTGTTACTCCATTGGAGAAAACTGATTTTCCCTCTCCCAGGAGCAATAAATGACAGTTCAGTTGTTAACCTTCCACCTTAGTGGCTAAGTTTTCATTCATTTGTTCATTTATTTTTTTTAAGATATTACAAAATAAAGTATAATAAGATAAAACAAAAACTATCACATTGAGGTTGGACAAGACAACCCAACAGAAGGAGAAATGCCCAGGCACAGGATTCAGACACCCACCCATTCACACACTCAGGAATCCCATAAAAACACTAAACTGGAAGCCATGATGTAAGCACAGAGGACCTGGTGCAGACCCATGCATGCTGTGTGCATGCTGCTTCAGTCTCTGTGAATTCACATGCGCTTTGATCATGTTGATTTCTTGGAGTCCTCCATTTCCTCTGTCTCTTACACTCTTTCTGCCTCAATTTCTAGAGGGGTTCCCTGAGCTCTGCAGGGAAGGATTTGATAAAGATACCCCATTTAAGGTTGAGTGTTCCAAGGCCTCTCACTCTCTCCTGATGCCTGGTTATGGGTCTTTGTATTTGTTCCCATTTGCTGCAGGAGGAAGATTCTCTGATGATGGCTGAATAAGACACTGATCGATGAGTATAGCAGAATGTCATTAGGAGCCATTTTATCACTACATTTTTTTCTTTCTTTCTTTCTTTCTTTTTTTTTTTTTTTTAGCTGAGGATTGAACCCAGGGCCTTGTGCTTGCTAAGCAAACGCTCTACCACTGAGTTAAATCCCCAACCCTTTTTTCTTTTTTTAAGACCAGTATTATTTGGTTTTACTCTAGGTCCCTGAGCTATCTAGTCTCAGGTTCTTGAAGCTACATCTCTATGTTTAGTTTTTGTAAATTTGGGACCAGCCATGGGAAGGAACAAGAGATGGGGTTTACCTAGCTGGCTCCTCCCCATCTCCAAGCTCCTTAGGACACAGCTTGAGTGACCTTCTCAAGACTTATGAGTTTCATTTGGGGCCAGTTTGGGTATGTAACACACTACATGGCATCCCATCCAAATTCTAAATGAGGGGAAAGGCAAAAAAGGAAGAAGACTGTTTTGGCAGTGATTGGTCATGGTATCATATGTTAGTTCAAACACTAAAGGTTTCCATTTTTAAGATTTATTTTATTTTTGTGTATGTGTGCATGTGCGCACAGGCTTGTGAGCACATGTTTGTGCACAAGCACATGTCTGTGGAGGCCAGAAGAGGACTGTGGATCCCCTCAAGATGGGATTACAGTGTAGATGCTGGGACTGAACTCGGGTCCTCTGCTTGAGGAGCAAGCACTCGTAACCATTGAGCCATCTCTCCAACCCTCTCAAATACCATTTTGACAGGATGCTATGGGGTGAACTGCATCCCCTTCTGTGGTGGCTAATCTTCACTG
This sequence comes from Onychomys torridus, assembly GCF_903995425.1. Lineage (NCBI taxonomy): Eukaryota > Metazoa > Chordata > Mammalia > Rodentia > Cricetidae > Onychomys > Onychomys torridus. The sequence goes on from NC_050451.1 coordinate 53,090,830, forward strand.
TTAAGTCCACCAAATCTAGAATCTCCTAGACAGCATACCTCTGGGCATATGTACGAGGGTCTTTCTAAAAATGTTTCACTGGGGCGGGAAGACCCACTCTGAATGCAGGTGGCACCATCCCATGAGCTGGATCAGAGACTCAGTCATTGACAAAAGCAAGCTAGGTGTGAGCATCTCTGTCTGCTTCCCGACTGTGGATGGAATGTGACCAGCTGCCTCATACACCTGCCGCCACGGCTTCTCTGCCATGGGGGGCTGTGCTCTCAGACCATGAGGCAAACTCTGCTGCTTCCGGTGGACGTTCTGTTGCCTCCGTGAGAAACTAACACGCCCTCCAAACACCTGCTGTGAAATTCTAAGCCCCCAGCATTTGGTAGCTAGTCAGGTATGAAGGACAATCATTGAGAATGGACTTCATAATTAGCTCTGGACCCCATCTTCCGTGTCTCTGTGTTTAAAGGGATTTTGAGAAAGGGGAAACATCACAATTGCTCCTCTTTAGAATTTAGACCATCACATGAAAGGATAGCTGTAGACTAGACAAAAGGAGAGAGGTGGAGGCAGCAGGGCTTTGCTGAGACCCATCAAGGCTGTTTCCCCCTTGTAAGCATGGCTAAACGTATGGATTTGTTTTTGTTCTCTCTCTCTCTCTCTCTCTCTCTCTCTCTCTCTCTCTCTCTCTCTCATTCTTTTTAGTCTGCTCTGTCCCATGGTTTTTGGTCAAATAATGGTATGTGAATTGCATCTTTGCCCTGGGTATAAACATGATTTCCAAACTGCCAGGGAGATTTTGCTAGCAGGAGACTCTCTAGAAAAGCAAGAAGATGGCACTGTCTTCCTTCATCCAAATGGACCTGTCAATCATTGGAGCAAGAAAATGCCCTCTGGGAAAGCTATCTAATTCAGAGGATTTAGAAAATACTCCAGAGCCCACCTATCATGTCGAGTGACACAGTGGTCTCTCTGGCCATTGTCCACTGTCACCCCGTGAGAATCGTTTCCTCCACACTGGTCCCTTTGGTCTTTGTCCACCCTCACCTTTGGGAGTACCTCCTGTTATTCTGTAATAAGCTCTACTTTTCTTCTACATTGTGCTCTTGTCTGGATCATTTTGATGGAGAACACACGGACTGGAGAGTGGAGGACAGGCCACAGTGAGATCAAGGATATGAGGACACAGACTTGGAACAATCATATAAAGAACAGAAACAAGATGGCTACCAACAAGCCAAGAAGTCAGTCTGCTGAGCCCTTGGTCTTAGACTTCTACTCTTCAGACGTAGGAGACACTAAATTCCTATTGTTTCAGTCCTCCCAGTTATAGCACAGAGGTGGAACAGAGTTCTACCAAGCCAAATCCCACCCTGATGTGTTTTCAAATCTGTCGAGCATTTACATTCCCTTTGAGATCAATCCCTAAAGCAGCCAAATGATTACCTCTCTGAGTCTGCCCGAATAAATGGCCCTTCTTCGTTTCTTTAATCAAAATGCGAGTCCCCAGTAAAGCATGTTTTTGCTGGTAGGTCGTAACATAATCAAATAGGCACTATATGTTTTAATGAATAATTTATATATTGTGCTGGTATTAGCTTGGCAATTATCTTCCTACCGCTTGCTGGGACCTGGCCACAATTATTAATACATCAGTGTGCTGATTATTGAGATTTCAGAGCAACTTCAATCAAGCCAATAAAAGAAATGAAAAAATAAATTATAATATGTTCTACAAAAGAACTAGAGTATATAGGATCCACAGATCCTAATTTTAAAAAAAAAATAATTAAACAGCAAAGCAGAAAATCGAAATTGACTAGAATATCAAGCATTCATATAGCTGTTGTGATGAGCAATGACTTTGCATAATGATTGGTTTATTCAGTTCAGTTGCTGTTTTGGGGGTTGGGGAAAATCATGTGACCTGGACAAACTTAGAGTGGCCAAAGATGAGGTGCCAATGGACTACCACGAGAACCAGAGAACAGCAAACGGAGCCTGGTCTGGTTTTAGCAGAGGACTAGCACTGTCCTGTGAACGTGACTTAATCAGACTCATGGACACTGAGAGCACAGTCAACATTTGGTGCATCTGACCTACTGCTCCCCAGCCCCCATGTCCCTGTCCCTGAGCCTCTGAGTTTCATCTGGAAGGCCTTGAATTGTTTTCGCCACGCCTTGTGTTTTACATCCTGCTAATTTTCACTGTTTCTCTGTTCCTCTGTGGTGTTTGGAATCACATCCACATTCATTTGAGTGCCGGTGTTGAGAGACCCATATCCTCAAAGTATTGCCCAGGCAGCATAGACACACACCCAGAAGGCAGGGCCTATCTTTGTCTGCATTTCCTGCTGACAGCAGACAGAGACAAGATTTACCATGTAAAGTCACTTTACTCCATATTCCTAGGACCTTCTGCCCATGTCCCCTTCACATAAGGCAAAAACATTCAGTAAGAAAACATAAATTGTGGTATGTTTATATAGCATAAAACCATAAATGAATGCATGACATGGGTGAATGTCACTCACATAATGTTGGGTGGAAGAAACTAGACAGGAGCAGGTAACATATTGGGTAATGTATCATGGAAATGATGTGTCAAGGCAGATAGGAACTAAGCTGCATGTCAGAAGTCATGAAAGTGGTGGTCAGTGGGAACAAAAGCCAATAGGCACAGCTCCATGCCTCAGCCTGCAGTGGTCTACCTTCTTTTCAGAAACCTCCATTCGGGTGAAGTGGGGACTCTTGACTGGAAAAGCATTCCAGGGCAAGTCAGCAAGAAGCAAAACAGCAGGAGAACTGGCCCCGCCCCTTGCTCATTGCTGCAAGGGGTAAACTAGCCAGGGCAATGCTGGAGGGCTCACCCTGGTGGTGAGGACAGGGGAGAGCTGGTGAGCTGACCAACCCTGCAACTACCCAGGCCCAGAACCAGGGTTGTGTGTTGGCCCACCCCAACATCCACCCCCATCTGTGATTTGCATGTAAAGGGGCCAGTCATGCAGCTCCAAAGCTTCAGGCTCTCCATGACACAGGACAACAACAGGATAATCAAGTCAAGTCCCAGTGAGGACACAGCATCCATCATAGTGTAGGAAAACCAGAGGCCTCGAACCAGACAAATGACTCTTTGAAATGAACACTTACAAGTAAATATATATGGACAAAAAAAATTCATTAAAAGTTTTAAACATTATCTTATAATTTAAAAAAAGAGAATTGTTTTAGGAGCTTCAGCAGTTAAGAACATTTGTTGCTGTTGCAGAGGACCTGTATACTGGGAATCAGTTCACAACCATGATGGCTCACAACCATCTATAACTCCAGTTCCAAAGGATGTGATGCCCTCTTTTGACCTCTACAGACACAAGGAGTGCACATACACACATGCAGGCAAAACATTCATACACATTCATTAAAATATAATAATAATAACAATAATAGTAATAATAATGAGAACTTGTTCTAGAGCTAGTTGTGGTGGTGCACACCTTGAGTGCTGGGGCACTCAAGAGGACAAGGCAGACAGATCTTCGAGAGTTAAAAGCCAGCTTATTCTATATAGTAAGATCCAAGCCAGTCAGGGCTGTATAGTAAGACCCTGTCTAAAAAAAAAAAAGAAAAAGAAAAAGAAAAAGAAAAAGGAGGAGGAGGAATAGGAAAGAAAAGAAGGAAGGGGAGAGAGAGTTTTAATACAATTTTAATCACAGGCATTGAGGGAGGGAAGGAGGGAGGGAGGGAGGGAGGGAGGGAGGGAGGGAAGGAGGGGAGGGGGATGGGAAAGGAAGGGAAAGGGGAGAGGAAGGGGAAGGCACAGGAAACAGAAGACATGAGAGCTTCTTGAGAGGGAAGTCATGTTTAAAGGATTTCTAAAGAACCTTTTTTTAAAGTAAATGAGTTCATAAGATGTGGCTCTTGAGCTAAGCTGGGTGTGGTGGCATGCACCTTTTTTATTCAATGTGGGTGTACGTGCGTGCATGCGTGCGTGTGTGCGTGCGTGCGTTCAGGGCTCACATGCCACAGGTTGATAGGTGCACAGAACCCAAGTTCAGTTCCCAGCACCCATGTCAGGCAGCTCACCTGTAACTCCAGACCCTGGAGATTCCCACTCTCTAATATCTTCCACGGGCACCGTGCTCGCATGCACAGACCCACACACATCCATATAATTAAAAATAGAAATGGAAGACATGTTTTAATTTGCCCTCATTTGTATCCACAGGATCATAAGGTCTGGAGAAATTCAAATTGCAATAGAAAAAAAAAGTAATTGTTACTATAAAAAGGAGACCCATGTTTTGACTGAGAACAAGTTTCTAGTCTTAGGAGACTCTCAGGAAATTGCTAGGAGAGGGATAAGGTCAAACATTCGGGCCTCAAGCATGGCTTCCTGCTACTTTTGCATTCTTATTTGAAATATCAATGTAAAAAGATAGGCTAGGGGCTGGGGATTTAGCTCAGTGGTAGAGTGTTTGTCTAGCAAGCGCAAGACCCTGGGTTTGATCCTCAGCTCCAAATATAGCAAATATAGCACTTAGGAGGGGAAACCAGAGCGCTAGAAGTTCAAAGTCAGCCTCAGCTACATAGTAAATTCCAGATTAGCCTAGGATACTTGAGATCCTGCTTCCAAAGAGGAGGGAAGGAGGGAGGGAGGGAGGGAGGGAAGTGTCTCTATATAAATTGTCTTTACAGAAAATTTTAATTGTACTAAAAACCTCTTTTCAAGGCTTACTTATCTTGATTTTCCATGTGTGTGTGTTTGCCCTGAGTGTATATAGGTGCATTGTGTGTATGCCTGATGCCCCTGGAGAGCAGAAGAATCTGTTGGATGCCCTGGGAACTGAAGTTACAGGTGGCTGTGTGCTGTCATGTGGGTGCTGGGATCTGCACTAAGGACCTCTGGGAGAGCAGCCAGTGCTCTTAACCATTGAGCCATCTCTCCAGCCCATGTACAAAATTCTTGACTTTCCACTGACAAGCAGCTTTAACCAGATGCAGTCTGAGTGAAGGGTGAAGAGTCCCTCCTTCTACCTATGTCCCCTTTATTCTTTCCGGCTCATTATCCAGGCCCATGGTGACCAGAGAGTAGGCAGGAGAACAGGAGGTGGTTGGACGCATGGGGCCCAGGGGTGCTGGCCACAGTCTCTTCCTTTGGCCGCTGGCTTAAATGGGTGCATTTGTTAAGAGAATTCACTAAGCTGAGCTCCCGGGTAGGTCACATGTCAACAGTTTTGCTCAAATGCCACCAAAGTGCGCCCACCAATCCAAAGCTTTTCTATCGCTGATAATGGCTGAGCTCCCAGTTTTCCGGATTTCCACAAAACCAGACAGAAACACTAGCTCCCTGTGACCAGTGCAAGGACAGGCATTACATTGTTTGACATGCCGGCTGTGGTCCCTCATACCATCTAGGCTCAGAGTAGACTCTGCAACATCATCGCTTGGTTTTAGCCTGCACTCACTCCAACTTGGAAGTTAAAAGTCACAGGAAGCTGGGTCAGTTCAGAAACAGCGACAGTTGCATTTAAAGGCACCAAAGGGTGTGGGGTTAATATGAACTCCAAAGAGAGCAACAGCTGGTTGAAGCCAGCATGTTTTGAAATTATATCCATTAGCTGGTGAAGAAAACTGCTCTTTACAAATTGCTCAGTCTAGGCTCAGAGATTAAAAGCATTTATTGCTCTGCCAGAGGCCTCAGATTCAGTTCCTAGCACCCATGTTGGACGGCTAACACCTGTAACTCAGCTCCAAGAGATCCAACATCTCTGCCCCCGAGGGCACCTGCACTCACAGGCACATACCCACATGCAGCAGATACACACATGAATAGGCAATTGAAAATAATAAAAGTAAATTATTTTTTAAAATTATTCAAGCAGGCTGGAGAGATGTCCAAGTGATTGGACTGTTGTTTGTCTAGACGACCTAACTTCAACTCCCAGCACCTATATGGTGACTTCCAAACATCTATAACTCCAGTTCCGGTGGATCCAACAACTCTCCTGGCTTCTGAGGTATTACACAGGCATACATTTGGGCAAAACACCCACAAACATAAAATAAAAAAATTAAAAAATTCAGTCCTTCAATCTATTCTAGTACCCACCAAGCCAGAGTCACCAAATATGAATGCACCTCTCAGTGAGAAATAATAAGTTTCACATATAGGAAAAAGACACCTTGTTTAACCATTTACACCAAAGAAACACATACAAGTCAATGGTACCAGATGAGTTAAAATAAATAAATAAATAAAATTTTAATATCCCCTTCAAGAACAACACAACCAAAGAGGAAATCAATTAAAATTTACAGAATAGAATTCATTCAATAATTTAAGAGCCATAATTAATTGGTAGAACTGAAAGTCTTCACATTTTCTCATCAATCTACAGTACATTGTATCTAAAAATAATTCTACAGGTCCAAGCTGCAGAGGCACAATTAACCAAGACGACTATGGTGACCATGTTACGTTCTATCGACCAAAACCAGGCCTCTCCTAACCTGATTAGAGCCACACTCAATCACGGCATGACAGACATGAAAGGAATCTATAGTCTACCCTTGATTTCAAACAAGGGCTTAGGAAAATGGTTCGGAATATAAAATTATGGAAAACATTACAGTACATCAAAGCAGAGCAAGTTTAATTAGGCTTAGTTTGATAATTGCAGAAAACAAAGAGGCCGCCTCACAGCATGGCTGGGATAAAATCCAGCAGTAAGTCCGGTTGATCCAAATTAAAACCGCCCTATCTACCATCCCACATGAATCCTTTTATCTGAAAGCTACAGAGAACAAAGAATTGCAATTCCACGCAGAATTACCCAGGGCTGGTCTCTTTTCATCGGGGTTCGGTTTGGCTAAAACCTGCTGATGTATGTTTCGAGTTGCTATTTTTAAAATACAGCACGTAAAGACTTTAAGATAAAAGCCCAACAGACTAACAGATCCTAGCAAGCAAAAGTTAGTGTTCCTGCATCATCGACAGATTCACAGAATCCATTTCTGCTTTTCCCCCACAGGAGTCATGCGAGAACAAATGTCACAGTCTTGCAGCCAAATTCTCTGAATTATTGATTCCGTAGAAGGGGAACACAGGAACTGGCCTGTTAGGAGAATGACAAAACAGCCCCCAATCTTTGAATAAGTTAGGAATGTTGTAAATTAACCGGGGTGAAGTGCTCTTGTGTTAATTTTCGAAGGGGAAAACTGGTAGAAAAGCAGGAAGTTAGAGTTGGGAACAGGGTATGCGGAGCTTGCTTCCTGCCTTGGTGCATGCAGTTCACATCCTCACTTCCATGACTCAAGTCTCTCCTATACCTCCATCACACCCCCCAGCAACACTCCCCACTAGATTGGCATTTAAACACACGTATACATATACATACACCTGTAAAATGTTAGTTCATTTACAAAATTCTACTGAATTGTCTTTAAAAAATTAGTACTTACATGAAAAGCACTCAATCCCACTAATTATAAAAATACTAATTAAGTCATCCATTAAATGGCATGCCTGTTTACCAAATAAGTCCAATGTGCAATGGAAAATATAGTTAGTAGTGGCAAGAAAGTTTGGGGAGAGACCCTTTTAGAAACATGTTCAGTAGAAGCACCAAGTAAAATTACTCTTTTAAAAATCATTTTGACAAGCCAGGCTGTGGTGAGCCAGGCAGATCTCTGTGAGTTTGAGGCCAGCCTGGTCTACAGAGCGAGATCCAGGTCAGGCACCAAAACTACACGGAGATCTCAAAAAAAAAAAACGTTTGACCATATAATTATTATGTGTAGTTAGACTTCTCTTTTTAAATTTGTGTTTATTCTTTGTGTGTCTGTACATACAATGTGTGTGAGTGCAGGTGTGCTACAGCATACGTAGGGAGGTCAGAGGACAACTTTCAGGAGTTGGTTCTTCCCTTCCACTGAGGGATCCAGGGATTGGACTCAGGTCATCAAGCACTTTTGCCCACTAAACTATCTTACCAGTCCCACATGAACATTGTTTCTAAGAACTATGAAAATAATAATAATCAAAGCTATGAACAAAGATTTATATAGCGGAGCTATAGCATATTAGGTCAAAATGGCCACTCTTAGCAGAAGCATTATAAAAGCCCAGCATTAGGAAAACATGGCAGCTGGGCATGGTAATGCACACCTTTAATCCTAGCACTCTGGAGGCAGAGGCAGGGAGAGCTCTGTGAGTTTGGGGCCAGTGTGGTCTATATAGTAAGTTCCAGGACAACCAGGACCAAGTATATAGACCCTGTCTTAAAAAAAGGGGGAGGGGGGTAGGAAGGTAGGAAGAAAGAGAGAAAGAGAGAGAGAGAGAGAGAGAGAGAGAGAGAGAGAGAGAAAGAGAGAGAGAACATGACAAGCCTGGTTGCAATGGTGGTGGCCACAAGAGCACCCAGAACAGGCTGAACACTGCAGCGCAGTCAGGGCTACAAATACAGCTCAGTGGTAGAGCCCTTGTACAGCACACAGGAGGCTCTAGGCTTCATCCCCAGGACCAAAGTTTTACATGTAACTCAGACTTTGCATATTTTGATTGACAGTTCTCTAGAGGAAGATCAGACATTACTATATCAGCTGATCACTAAATCCAAGGCTATGGGCACGGAGCACATAAGAAGGAGCAGGCTGCCCTGTTCACGATGCCCTGCAAAGTTGCTGATGCTGCATTTAGGAAATATATTGACTGTTTAATAATACATATGTAATAAAGAATTCAAGTAATATAGAAAATATAAAATAAAGTTAAAATCTAGCCTGAACACCAATACATGAAATAAATCATTATTAATATTAATACACACAGTTCCTGAAGCTCTCTCTGCATACATAGACTAGACAAGGAAATACTTTTATAACAATAGGCTTATAATATAACTTCTACTTTTATTAAAAAGCATTACATTTAATTTTATTTTAATTTAACAGAAGGAATAGAAAATAAAGAGAAACCAAAGGGATTGCTGATGTCTAGATAAATACTTATTCATCACTAGAAATAACTTCCCACAAAATAGTCCTCCAAGGTTAAATGAAAAAGAGGTCAGAGTCATTTAGTTTAAAATCTGTACATGTGCCAACTTTAGACACTATTAATATTATCTATAATTAAAAATAAGGAAACAAAAACTTTTCTAAAATTTTTTAAAACTTGTATTTGTGCATGGAAGGGCACACATGCCATAGCACACGCGCGCGCGTGTGTATGTATGTGTGTGTATGTGTGTGTGTGTGTATGTGTGTGTATGTGTGTATGTATGTGTGTGTATGTGTGTGTGTATGTGTGTGTATGTGTGTGTATGTGTGTGTGTATGTGTGTGTATGTGTGTGTATGTGTGTGTATGTGTGTGTGTATGTGTGTGTATGTGTGTATGTATGTGTGTGTATGTGTGTGTGTGTATGTGTGTGTGTATGTGTGTGTATGTGTGTGTGTATGTGTGTATGTGTGTATGTGTGTGTATGTGTGTGTATGTGTGTGTATGTGTGTGTATGTGTGTATGTGTGTGTGTGTATGTGTGTGTATGTGTGTGTATATGTGTGTGTATGTGTGTGTATGTGTGTATGTGTGTGTATGTGTGTGTGTATGTGTGTGTATGTGTGTGTGTATGTGTGTGTGTGTGTGTGTGTGTGTGTGTGTGTGTGTGTAGGCCAGAGGACAACTTTGTGGAATCAGTTCTCTCCTAGCTTTATGTGACTTCTGGGGATCAGATTCAGGTCACCAAGCTTGTGAGGCAAGCATCTTTACTGCTGAGCCATCTCATAACCCTGAACAAACACACTCATCTTTTCTCCTTTCTTCTTTTCTTCTTCTCCCTCCCTCCCTCTCCTCCCTCCCTCCTTCCTTCCTTCCTTTCTTTTATGTTTTTGAAACAGAGTCTCATTATGTAGCCTTGACTGGCCTGGAATTATTATGTAGACCAGGCCAGCCTCGAATTCAGAGACCAGACTGCCTCTACCTCCCAAGTGCTGGGATTAAAGATATGAGCCACTATGCACAGCCTATTATATTTCTTCTTTTTTGTAAGTAATATTAATCTCCCTGGATTGAAAGTATATATAACACTATTTATATTCAATTTTGTCATCCTAATTCTCTGAGCTGTTTGGTCTTCATTTTATATTCAAGTTAAGCATACATCTATGACAAAACCTTCCTAAGAAGACCTGAGTCAAGAGCCCATGTCTTCAGTTTGAGAGTACAGGTGATGAATCCAGAGCACCTGCCTATCATTCCAGTTGCAGCAGATGCACAATTGACTGGCAGTAAATGCACACATTTACACAAGTGCAATCACGTCTACCCAACTGGAATCACATCATGTTTGGAAGTGGACACAATCGACATCTTCAAATTGCAGAAGAATGACTGTCAACTTGAAACTAGATACCTAGCAAAATGCTTTTCTAGGGCTGTGAGTATTTTCAAATAAATGATAGTGAGACACATTATAGTAGCAGTCCTTGTCTAAAGAGACTGTGAGTGCATGTGAGTGTGTGTGTGTGTGTGTGTGTGTGTGTGTGTGTTGTGTACATGCACTTATGTGTACATCTGTGTGTGTGCATGTGGAGGCCAGAGGTCAGCATTGGATGTCTTCCTTGATGACTCCCACTTCAATTTTTGAGGTAGGATTTCTCACTGAACCTGAAGCTTATTAATTCAGCAAGGCTGACTGGCCAATAGGCCTCCAAGAACCTACTCCCACATCCCAGCAACTGGGGTTCCCAGCACCAAGCCTCAATTATATGGGTGTTTGGAATCCAAATTCAGGTTCTTATCCTTGCTTGATAGCAGCTTCATTGACTGAGCCATCAATCCCCAGCCTCAGAAAAAAACCTTCCAAAATGGGAATGTAAGGAGAAGGACACACTCTAGAAGCATGATCTGCAATGCAAGGAGGGAGAGAGAGAGAGAGAGAGAGAGAGAGAGAGAGAGAGAGAGAGAGAGAGAATGGTAGCACAGAGATCAGTGTTAGCTGAGACTTTTTGCTAAAAGTGAAAGACTTCCCAACTGAATCAGTTTTCTCATTGCTGTGGCAAAACTCTTGACTGAAGCAACTCAAAGGAGGAAAAGGTCATTTGGGGGTCACATCCCAAAGGGCACAATCCAGTGTGGAGCGGGAGGCATGGCAGCTCGGCCAGCACCATTGGTGGTGGCAGCAGCTTGCAGAGAGGTTTGTTCACATCTTGATGGATCAGGAAGTGGAGAGCTAGACCAGAGGTAGGGCAGGGTTAAAGCTGTTGAAGGCTTGCCCCTGCTGGTCCACATCCCCCAGTCAGGCCCCATATCCCAAAGTTTCCATCACCTTTCAAAACAGTGGCACTAGCTGGATACCAAGTATTCACACACACAAGCCTTGGGGGACATTGCTCATGAGAAACAAAGCACCAACTTATCATACAAAGGCCTGTATGGCTTTGATCCTTACGTCAGATAAGGGAAATGCAGAGAGAGAGGGAGAGAGAGAGAGAGAGGAGAAGGAGGGAAAGCTGTCCTCTTAGAGTTCTGTAAACGCCTCCTTCCATAGGTGAAGGCAGCCCCCATGCCCCCATCCTGAAGTTACCTGGTGACTATAAGTTCACAGTTAGCTTATCACCATACAAAAAGATATTCGGTCATTTTGAGGATTCGTGTATGAAAAAAAAAAATTGTCAAAAAAAAAATGAACTAGGATTAATGAGGCAATTCCACAGAGTCTGTCTGATAGTCAAAGGGGTTTATTTTGGGTCAACTTACAATAAACAAAGGGGTGTTGGTTGCAGGGTCCAGGAGAGGTGAGGTGCTGTCCAACGCGGTTCTCTGGAGAGCTCTGCCCTGCTCCACAGTCCTAGCATCTAGCCTCCAAGACCACGAGATAGCCAACAGAAAGAGAGCACATATGCATTTTAGTTCTTAAGGGGTCCCTGTCTCAGCCATGTCCCGGGTGGGGGCAGGTCCCTAGCAGTGACCTGCTGCCTACTAGGGGCAGGGCTTCAGGGGTGAAGCACAGAGAACCACCCCTACGTAGGATAGCACCCAAAGCTGCAGATATCGAAATATTATAGCCATGGAAGTGGATTCAGGCTACCAAACTCTGGTTCTGTGTACACCCTTCAGAAGACAAGAGACAAGCTTCTTGAGGGGATATCTTTATACTTTCTATTTCTGGGATCAGGAGATAAGACAGAAAGAAAGGGCTGGAGAGGTGGCTCAGAGGTTAAGAGCACTGACTGTTCTTCCAGAGGTCCTGAATTCAATTCCCAGCAACCACATGGTAGCTCACAACCATCTGTAATGAGATCTGGTGCCCTCTTCTGGCCTTCAGGCATACATGCAGACAGCACACTGCATACATAATAAATAAATAAATCTTTTTAAAAAAAGAAAGAAAGAAAGAAAAAGAAGATTTGGGGCTGATTCTGCTGGGAGTGAGGTCTTCATGGCCTCTTTACATGGTTCACTCAAAATAAAAAAAAATAAAAATATAGATAACAAAAACTACCAGCACAGTGCTAGAATGCCATTCCATGGTCCAGTCCACCATCAAACTGTATGGCTCTGTCTTCTGGGGTGAGACCACGTCAGTTTATAGGCTTCCACTGGCCCTCAACCAGTTTCCAAAAGCAAGAACAGTTTCAACCAGCTTCACCCTTGCTATTCGGATCATTTTTTTTTCAAGATTTATTTATTTATTATGTACACAGAAGAGGGTGCCAGATCTCATCACAGATGGTTGTGAGCCACCATGTGGATGCTGGGAATTGAACTCAGGACCTCTGGAAGAGCAGTCAGTGCTCTTAACCTCTGAGCCATCTCTCCAGCCCTCGGATCATTTTTAATGTTAGTCTTCTTCATTTGGGGAGGAAGTCATCCCTCATTCTTCTGAGACCCAGTTTCACTCTGCCCTCCTAATTCTGACTCTCCCAATATTAGAGCTTGGATGCTGGGTCACATATCTCTAGCAATGTAGCATTTCTAACCCAAGTAGCTCCATCAGGGACATCCAGGCACAGTTCTCTATGATACAGGGTCAGAATCGAGGCTAGAAGGGAGTGACAGTCAAGAAAGGAAACCCATCCAATCACTTCAGTCCCTCCTGAAGAACAGCAACAAAGTGGGCATCTAGGGCTAGAAATGAACAAGCACCACCTGTGGAGCTTCCCCAACGAGTCCACACAATCCATTTCACAATGGCGCTTCTTCAGGCTCATTATTTAGAGTCCTCTGTGGATCTGACCTCCCTTTAAGAGCCCCTCTAGAACAAGTATAAGATCTTGCTTAGTTAGTGTTTATTGAGTACCTACTATGTGCCTGCTGCTGTGCCCAGAGCTGTGGGAGACTAATGAGTACTCAACATCTTTGGCCTTTCAAAACCTAGCACTTGGGAGATAAGAGGTGGGCCCCAAGACAGTGGCAGAATGACTCAAAGTGGGAGGTAAGTACTCTTCTCTGAGCTCACACTGGGTCTGAAGGTTAGATCAGCCTGATTAAACCTGCTGGGCAGCCCCTGAGAGGTCATTCGGAGAAAGCTTCACACTAACGTCCTCCACACAGACGCCTGTTTGTGGAGCAGCCCGTGCTGGCAGTTAACTGTTAACTGCAGCTGACACTATAAAAAATGGGAAATTATTGAGCTTTTTGTTGTAAAAGGTTTTTGAACCACCTATTAGCCTAGCCAATTTTCCCGTTGAAGCATGTAAAAACTGTCCTTTTGAGTCACACTGAATCAGCCACAGGCTCACTGGAGCTCCTTTGTGCAAGATGGCAAAAGTGAGTTTCTAGCCAGCAGGGAGTCCGAGCACCCAACCCCACTACCATCCTAGGTCCCCTAAAACTTAATGTGTACCTGTCACTCTCAAATCACAGTTTTTGTAAACATAAATTTCAGATTGGACAGACATCCAGCGTGAAAGAACTATGGACTCCATCCACCCTTTCAATCTACTCAGGTCTTCAACAGAAAGGAAGAGACCACTCATATTGGGGGAGCAAACTGCTTTATTCAAGCCACCAACCCCCATTATGATGCCTCCTGGAAACATTTCACAGACACACGGGAATAATGGCTAGCCAGACACCTGGGCATCGCATAGCCCAGGCAGGTTGACAAAGAAAATAAAGCATCGTATGGAAGATTGCAGAGGACTAGCCATCAGGTAGATGTGCTTCTTCTAATCGTTGCTATGAACAGAAGGAAGCCATCAGAATGTCTAGATTAATAGTAACTGGTTACTCTATTGTCCTTTATATTGGATTCTAAATACATGGCTAGCCATGTAAAGGGACATTATTTATCAGTGATTTCAAATGACAATAAAATACCATTTCTGACAATCCAGACTAAGGGGATGCATCTCCAGATGTAACACCCAATCCTTAACTGGGTCCACTGCATGCAGAAAAAAAAAAAATTTTATAAAGGACATCATGCTTTGATTGATAAAATTGGGAAAATGATGCTAGGACAGTAGATTAGCTAAAAATATTCTATCCATGTTAAATTTTTAAGCTAAATTTGATGAATAAATATGCTAAAGAAAAAGAATATTCCTTATTCCTTTGAAATACAAATTGAAATATGAAAGGATAAGGACTGAGCTGTTTGTCATCATGAACAGATAGATACAGATACATACATACATATATAGATGATAGAGAGATGATATATAGGTAGGTAAGTAGATACATATATAGAGAGAGAGCTGATATATGTACAGATGATATAGACAGATAAGAGAGATAGATACATAAACATATAAATGATAGATAGATGACAGATTATAGATATACAAACTATATATATTATGGATAGATGGGTATATACATACATACATACATAGATGATATATACAGATAAATACATAATATATGCATACATATATAAATGTAGGTAGATAATAGAAAAATAGATGAGGGATGGGTGACAGATAAATGACAGGTGACAGAGAAATAGACAGATGATAGATAATGGGTAACATTAACTACAAGTTAAAATAGATTAAACCTTGTCGTGCATTCTTCGTACTGGTCCTCAAATTCTACAATTTTTCAGTTGTTTCTCAATAAAACTTCAAACAGGAATAACAATATTTGTGGTCACTTTCATTTTAATAATTGAGAATTAATGCCTTGGTCAAATATTTGAGGCCTAAAAATTATTTTTTTAAATAAAAATCTAGCCTAACACTTTTTCCTTTAGAAAAATAAAATGTGTCTAAGGTCTAGGAAGAAAGTAGAAAACTTAATGAGTTTTTGATGTCTTTTATGCTCTTTACAGGTTTTTCACATTTAATCTCTAAAATAAGCTTTCAAGGTAGACTAAATCCTCAGTTTACAAATCTTGAAACTGGGCTCAAAGGACCCAAATGAAATTCCCAAGATAAAGTACAAACTGCATTTGAGACCAGATCCAGTCAGTATTCACAGTGCCACACTGAATGTTCATCACTAAATGTTTATGCGGTATAAAAATATCACAGCCGGGCGTTGGTGGCACACGCCTTTAATCCCAGCACTCGGGAGGCAGAGGCAGGTGGGTCTCTGTGAGTTCAAGGCCAGCCTGGTCTCCAAAGCTTGTTCTAGGAAAGGCACAAAGCTACACAGAGAAACCCTGTCTCGAAACCGCCCCCCCCCAAAAAAAAATCACAATCATCTCATAATTTAAATGTAAAATAAAGATGTATTATGGGTTTGGGGATTTAGCTCAGTGGTAGAGTGCCTTTGATACTAAACATTCTTTTCCTAGCTCATTCTAAAATCGTACCTGTCACTGAATGCTGGTTTTGTACATGTCCCCTTAGAAGCTTTGATGGACAAGCTGAATCATGAAACCAAGGAAAAGGAATGCCAGTCGAAGGGACCCATGCTCTCTGGGTTATTTAGACTTTCTAAAACCAGCAAAACCAAGAGGACATATACAGGAATACAGAGAAACATTTTCCAAAAGGATATGGAAGCCCAAAAATCCTGTGATCTATTGTGTAGATGCTGGCCCAACAAAGCCAGAGGTATAAATCAAGTCCAGAGAGGGCTGTGGTGGCCCAGGCCAGTATTGCCAGCACTGAGGAGGTAGAGGCAGGAGGATCAGGAGTTTAAGGGCTACCCTTGGCTATAAAGCAGGTTCAGGGCCAGCCTGGGTACATGAAAGCCTGTCCCAAAAGGATTATCATTATTATTATTATTATTATTATTATTATTATCATCATCATCATCATCATCATCATCATCATTATCATTATCATTCATTGTTATTATGATTCAGAGAGCCAGGAGGATAGTTGTGTAAGTTACAGTCGAAGACCAGGACTAATGAGATGGCTCAGTGGGTAAAAGCACTTGCTAACAAGCCTGGTGACCTGAGTTTGATCCCTGGAATCTACATTGTAGAAGGAGAGAACCAACTCCTGCAAACTATCCTCTGACTTCCACACACACACACACACACACACACACACACACACACACACACACTCTATACCCAGTAATAAATAAATGTTTTTTTTTTTAATTAATCCACAATCTAAAGAATCAAGTGCCAGTATTTGGGGACCAGAAAAGATAAACATCCTGGCTTCAGAAGAGAAAGCAAAGCCATCCTTCTCTGAATCTTTGTTACAACAGAATCTCAACATGGCTGGATGATGCTCTCCCACACCAGTGAGTATGGGTCCTTTTTAGTCAATAAGCTGATCTCTTCCAGAAACTTCTCCCAGCACGCCCAGCAACAACACTTTGCCAGCTATTCTGGTTCCGGGAAAGCTGACCCAAATTAACCATCACGTTCCCTACTAGCCCAGACCCTCATACTCTCAGTTTGGATCAGAGCCTTCACCACTTCAGGTATTATCAGGGACTACAGGAGCTCAGGTCCCAGACAAATCAGGACCATCCTTCCAGTGCCCCATCCCCTCAGGTAACTTCTCCCAACAGTGTGCACTCCACTGGGTTGATTTCCTTTGCCATGTCCACTACTGTGATTCCAAAGAGATTTGAGTGATGTAAAACCAGACAGAGAGTTTGGAGACTGCAGGGGATAGCACGAGATGTGAAAAAGCCATGTCAGCTAGTGCAGACCTGACTTCATCTTTTCCCTGCTCTTGTGGCATTTTGAAAATTTTCTATTACTCATTTAGATCCCAATCTCTGAGCTTTCCCTCTCCTGTCTTCCAGCTCCTAAAGTCAAACAGATTTTTCTCAGCAAAATAACCCTCAGTGACTACCAGGGACAGACTGGTATGTGGGCTACAGCAGATGTACACGACAACTTCTACAAGCATTCTGTGTCAAGATAAAATTTGTCTAATGTAGCATTTCCTCTCAAGTGCAATTTATCTTCCCTTAGCTGTCGAACTAACTCCTTATAGCTATTAGATTTTTTTTTTTTTAAATCACAAACCTAGTTTGTCATCTTACCCTTGTTCAGGACAAGCTTCGGAATTAAACTGACTCTTTCACTTCCGCTTGTCCAGTTCAGTTTTACTTTCACCTTTTTCTTCTCCCTCTCTGCATTGAAATCCAGGGAGTATCTGACATTTTGAAAAACCATGTCAATTAGAATTCAGCACTTCTGTGGAAGCCATTTGTCCCCCAAATGCCTTTTTTGCACACCTCTTGATGGATTTTATGTCCTAGGAAAACCAACACTGACTACAAAGTCTGCCTGTTTGTGCCCCACAGCTAACTCTAGAGTCGTGAGGCTTTGCCCGGGACCCAGCAGAGTCCCACCCAGTGCAAGTCCAGTGGTCGAACGGTATTGGCACTCCAAAGCTGTACCAGACCCTTTGATGCGGCAACCCAGGAGAAGGAGTAGCCAGAGCACAGGACCACAAACAGCTCGTGTCACAGCGGGGTGTCCACCGAGACTGACAAAGACAAGGGCTCCTGGTAAGACTTAGGGAGACCAGTGTGTAAACAATGACGTCAGAAGTCGGATGCCCTGCCGGATCTGCAGATCAGAAACACATACTGGATGGCGGCTGAGGCAGACGCTGTGACCGAAAAGGACAAAGCCCTCTTAGGGTACTGATATTTTTATAAGGCTTTAAAAGAGGCAGAGTCCAAACCTGCCAGCCTATTTGTGCTTTAAAAAAAAAAAAAAAAAAAAAATTCGTTTCAGCCCCACCAACAGGCTGTGAGGCATCCCCCAGCTTCCCAACTGAAACGAATCACCTCTCCCAGGACTCCACAGCACTGGTGTGCCTTATTTACAACCCTTGAAATATCAGATGTGGAAGTGTTTTGTAAACTGAAAAGCATTACACAAATGTCAGGTGTTGGGGGCTTGGCAGGGGAGCAATAGATAATGTATCTCTTCCACTGCCGAGTCAGGAACCAATTGAGAGACTCGGGGGAGCCAGACCGAGAGTGGCAGGCAGACTTATTGCCGATAACAGCTGGCTTGGAATCAGGGCAGCATGAACTCACTCACGGCTTCTCCCCCTGAGTTAGAATCATCCACCCAGTGAAGGAGATTGCATTCATGGTGGAGACAGGCTGACCAAAGAGCCTACGCACGCGAAAGGTGCCATTCTCCAGAAAAGCCCTGAGTGGGGAGCAAAGCCGGGCCCGATGTGTTACCTTCGGAGTCTCCGTGTAGAAACACAGAGAGAAAGAAACAGGTTTGCTAGGAGAGAAGCCTATGCTGTTGTTCTGTATGCATACGTGGTAGACTCTGGGCTCCATACCGAGGGCATACAAGGAGACCTCAGGGGACTTGCAGTCTAGGAGAAACTCTTATCCATCCAAAGGCGATGGCGGCACCAGCATTAGGGAAGGGTGGGTTGATTCTGCCTTGGTGGGTTGATTCTGCCTTGGTGGGTTGGAAAGGCTTCACAACGCTGCTGATAATCGAGTTGGCTCTCCGAGTATGCATAGAAGCTCTAGGCAGATGGAGAAGAGAAGAAAGGGAATTATTCCCACTAAAGGAGGCAGCAGAGCAAAGCCAGGAAAGATCAACCCCTTTATGGGATGAAACGAGACACAAATAAAAGAACACCAGCATCACCAGAGATAGGAAACTGGATACTACCATCCTGCCTTACACCAGCACCAGAGGTCCAGCTTGATAGCTCAGCTTTTTAGAAAAGAAAAACAAAGAGTTCTCCTTTTTCCTAATTCTCTGCTACAGTAATGAAACATTTTCTGGGTTTGAATTTGGGGTTGTTGTTATTTTGTTTGGGTTTCTTAGGTTTTTGTTTCTTAACAGAGTCTCACTATGTAGCCCAGGCTGGCCTGGAACTCACAAGAGATCCACCTGCCTCTTCCTCCTGAGTGTTGAGATTAAAGGTGTGCGCCACTGTGCTCAGCTTTGTTTGGGGTTGTTTGTTTTGTTTTGTTTTGTTTTGTTTTGTTTTGTTTGAGACAGAGAATCATGCTGTAACCCGGGATGGCCCCAGTCTTGTGGCGCTCTCAAGTGCTGGGATTCAAGACATGAGCCACCTTACCTAGCTTCTCTTTTTTTTTTAATTTAATTTTTTTTATTATTGTGTGCGTATGAGTGTTTTTCCAGTGTGTATGCATGTGCACCATATGTGTGTCTGATGCCTGTGGAGCTCAAAAGAGGTGTTGGGTCTTGTGGAATTGGAGTTACACATGGTTGTGAGCCAGTGTGTGGGTGCTGGGAATCTAACCTGAGTTCTCTGCAAGAGTGACAAGTGCCCTTAACTGCGGAACCAACTCTCCAGCCCCCAGATTCTCCTTCATACAGATAAATAAATCTTGAAAAGGGCACTTGTGTGAACTCAGCCGCAGTCACAGGATTCTTTAACAAAATATCTGGGGGGTGGAAAGATAGCTCAGCAGTTAAGAACACTTAACTGCTCTTGCAGAGAACCAGCTTCCCAGCACCCATATGGGAAGACTCACAACTCCCTGAAATCCAGCTCCAGGGAATCTGCTGCCCTCTTCTGGCCTCTGTGAACACCTGCATACACTTAACATAGACACACATATATTAAAATTTTAAAATCTTTTTTTTAACTACAGTGTCATAGACAATAGAAAATAAGAGCAGATACAATTCTTTACACACACTAAAGGGAACTTGTGTCCTATACATCCTTAATCAATATGTAGGGAATGTATTGGTTGTTCCAGAGTAAAAACCATATCCAAGTGTACCTTCCCATATGTGCTGCTCTCTGCAAGGTGTTTGACTCCTCCCTCCCAACTTACATCTTCAGGATCCCTGCATATTGTGTGTCAGAGTAATGTTTCCAAGTAGCTGCCTTTGTTTGAGAGAATGGAAATAAATCCATTCGTTGTGTGAATTTAAAAAAAAAAAAAAAAAAAAAAAAAAAGCTTTCTAAAATCTGGGCACAGCCCTTGACTGTGAACTCTAAGATGTCAGAGTCACTCTCTCTAATAGTTTCCAGCCCCTCCCCTAACCAGCAGCCCCAGAGTACTTGCCTCTTTGTCTTCTCGTGTGCCTGACCTGGCCTTGCCCATCAGCTCAAGAGCTATCTGTGAAACCTCATGACTCAGCTGGGCTTCATACCCGCATCCTCACTAAACAACAACTGGGACTCTTGACCAGAATATTTCTAAATGTCAGCCTGTCCTCACCCTCCACATAGCTGCTGCTTCTGTTTCCAGAAGCCTTTTGTTCTGGTTAGGACTCGGAGTGCTAAATTGCTCAGAAAGAAACAACACACACACACACACACACACACACACACACACACACACACACCTGTAACAAAATGACAAAAGTTTAATACAGCAAAGGATTTTAAAAAAATAAGGCACTCAATTGGTCAGTGGATAAACAAACTGCTGAAATTAAATATTAGTGATCAACAAACAGGTGAAAATTTTACCCTCTCGATTAATCAAAGCAATACAAAGTGAAACAATGGAAAAACAAAATTTGTTAAAAAGATATTTGAAAGACAAAATCCACAGATGTCAAGATTTAGAAGGACAGATATTCTGGTACACTTCAGATAAACTGGTATAATCTTTGGTGAGAGCAATTTCAGAATAAATGCTTTCAATTTTTAGATTCTAATGATAAAATAGAAATCAGAATGTATGCACAAGGGCACAGATCATTATTTATATTATTAAAATACAAAACAATAGCAGTAACCTTAATGTCTTCTGTTTTTACCTGTTTGTTTGTTGACACGGAGTCTTCTCTGTGTAACCCATGTTGGCCTCAAATTCTCCTGCCTCAGCCTCCCACTTAATGTCTATTTCTCTTTGCATTGTTTTGTCTTTTCCTTTTCTCTCTTGGGTCCCATGCTTGCTACATAGGCACCTACCACTGAACTACATACCCCAGCCTTCAACTCATTCTATAGACCAGACAGCCCAGAAACTTGTGGCCCTCCTGCCCTAGCCTCCCTAGTAACTGGGATTCTAGGCCTGTGCCACAAGGCCCAGTTCAATGTTATCACTGTTGTTTGGTTTGGGTTTGTTTTTTTTTTTTTTTAGACAAATGATTAAGTGAATTAGTATTGACTATGCCAATAAAGATTTTAATGCATAACAAAATATATCTGTATACCTATGTAGCATACTTATCCAAATAAAGTTATACCTAGAGAAGAGACGGGAGGAGGGGCTAAGCTAAAATACCAGGACCAGCTGAGTGTTGTTACCTTTGTTTTCCTGTTATTCAAATTGTCTTTAATAAGAATGTGTCATATCTAAGATGGGGATGAAAGTTTGAAAAGACACTGGAATCTGGAATCCAGAGTCCTGGCTTCTCATCCCAAGTTCCACCACTGAAAGAATTATCAAGCTTCCAATAATGTATGCCATCTCTCTAAGTGTAATTTTTCTTTTCTGGAAGTCTCTGTAATGTGCCAGTGTGACCAGTCTGAGCTGGTTGTTATAATCCCTTTCCCTGTAAGCTCGCAGATGGAGCATGTGCCCAGATGGAGAAGGTGGAGTCTTATGTTTATCAAGCTGCTGCAGGAAACCAGTCCGTTCCCACTCATCATCGCTTACCTGCTGGCTCAGGAGGTATCATGGGACAGCAGTCAGTCTGAGGATGTCCAACCCTCCCTTCAGATCTTCATCCAGCTTCTCTACATCCTGGACAAGATATATGCTTAGCTCCGTGACAAAGCACACTTGTTTCTCCTGTAAGAGATCCACAAAGTCAAAGGCAGCAAGAGCAGGCATAGATCTGGCCCATCCCCATGGATACCAGCTCAGACTTCTGGGTATGCTCTTGTCTTGACCCTCACATTTATATACCTGCCCCAAGATCAAACACAAAGACATCTCCCACAATTATGTAAAGTCAAATATGCACAATAATTAAACACACAAATATCTAGAAGCTTTGCTTCTCTGGTTGAACTGTGACTGATACAAGTATGAGGTAAGGTCCACATTTCCACCTACAAGATTTGGGGATTTCTTTGCTAGAGTTTAAGATTCCTCCCAGCCCTTGAGTAAAAGAATATTAAAAAAAAAAAAAGTCTCTGCATCCAGAATCAGTTGAAAATTGAGAGAGAATCGTCATTTCTACACAAAGCTCACACCTCTGTGGTTGGACAGTTGAGGAATTGACCAGCCTACATGACTAATTCCTTGTCTTTCAGAATCTCATGAACAGGTAAAAAGAATATGAAAGGCATAAGCACAGGCCAGAAAAGAGAGGGGCACCAAGAGGGGTGCCAAGCGTGGCTGGAGGACGTAACACAAACGAAACAGTGCTATTATAGTTCAAATACCAAATGTCCTGACAGGCTCGTGTGTTGAGTTCTAAGTCCCCAGTGGGTGGCACTTTTGGAGGAGGTTCTGGAAAATAAGAAAGGGTGAGGAGGCTGGGCTTCGGTGGTACACACCTTTAATCCCAGCACTCTGGAGGCAGAGCCAGGCACATCTCTGTGTGTTCGAGGCCAGCCTGGTCTACAGAGTGAGATCCAGGACAAGCACCAAAACTACACAGAGAAACCCTGTCTTGAAAAAAAGAAAGGAAGGAAGGAAGGAAGGAAGGAAGGAAGGAAGGAAGAAAGAAAGAAAGAAAGAAAGAAAGAAAGAAAGAAAGAAAGAAAGAAAGAAAGAAAGAAAGAAAGAGTGAGGTAGTGGGCAGTGTTAGCAGAGATCCCACATCCACCAGTGACAATGAGACTTAGCTGAAGGAAGTGGGTCATTGGGGCATTCCAAAGACTATTCCTGGTTCCTGGTCCCCAGTTCCTTTCTCATTTGCAACTTCTATCTGTTTCCTGTCTACCATGAGGAAAACAGCTTCCTCCTCCTCCACACACTCCCACCAAGATACTTTATCTCACCAGGAAATGGATAGAAGCAAGGACCCTGGACTGAAATCTCTGAAACTGGGAATTGAAGGAGCTCTTCCTCTGAAGTTGTTCTGTTGGCATTTAATCCCACTTAGTCAGAAATAACTAACACAAGCCGTGACCAATGAAGGAGAACAAAGACATGCCAACATACGGTACAGATGAAGGGGTCTACAGGGCCTGAAAGATTTTAGTCTAGACTTCAAGAATGCAGGAAACTGTATACACAGGTGTGGGGAGTGGTCTTAGGATGGTTGAATGCCTGCGTACTAAACACAGACAGTCCACTCCAGCTCCTCCCTCCTACAGTGAGCAGACCGACTGCAACCAGGACTGCTCTGCACTCAAAATCGTGGAGGAAATTCTCCTTTTCAGTTTTTAAAAATTTGAGCAAAATACACTTCATCTAAAATGTTCCCATCCTGGGCTGGTGAGATAGTTCGGTGGGTAAAAGCGACTGCTACCAAAGCTGTTGATCTGAATTCAATCTCTGGTGGCCTCATGGTGGAAAGGGAGAATCAACTGACTCAAGCTGTCCTCTGTCCTTTACATATATAAACATGTGTGTGTGCCCCTGTGTGCATGTGTGAGTACATACACTCAATCAATCAATCAATCAATCAATGTGAAAAATACATCATGTTGGGGCTGGCAAGATAGCTCAGTGATTAAGAGCACTTGCTCTGGCCGAGGATCCAGATTTGAATCCCAGCACCCACGTGGTGTCTCACAGCCATCTATAACTCCAGTTTTAGGGGATCCAACACCATCGTCTAATCTCCAAGAACACCAGGTATGCACTGGTGTGCATATGTACATGTAGGTAAAACACTCATACCCATAAATGAAATAAATAAATCTAAAATTGTTTAGCCATATTGTCTTAACCATTTTTAAGCGCACAGTTCAATGTCAACTGTTGTCACCATCTTTGACATTCCTCTCCACCCCTCTCTTTATCTGGTAAAGCCAAAACTCTATCCACTGAACAACAACTTCCAAGTCTCTCTCCCTAGCCCTCGGCAAACACTTTCTCCCTGTCTGTCTCTGTAATTTCTGACTCCTAAAAAATGTCTTGTGTAAGTGGGGCAGTACAGTAGACATCTTTTGTGATTGGCTAGTTCAAGTAGCACAATGCCTTCAAGCTCCACCCACCTGCAGCATGTGACAGTTCAGCCTTTTCCATGTACATACAAACAGTCCCTGACTTAAGATTTCATCTTAATAATGGTAGAAACAGCATTGTGGGATTTGGGGATTATTTTGTTTTGTTTTGTTTTGTTTTGTTTTTTTCAGGCTAGTGATTTGTGATCTAATATTCTCTTTGCCATGCTGGGCAGTAGCCATGAGCTGTAATTCCTGATCAGCCAGGTTATAGTGTGGGTGCACAACCAACACTCCACAGTACACAGTGTTGCTAAGCTCTGTTTATAGGCTGGATATGCTGAATTCCCTTTTGATGTCTGATGACCTCAATTTGCAGTGCATGTATGGGGGCATGGCCCCATTCTGACTTGAAGAACATCACAATATACCACATTTGGTTTCACCATTAATCTGTTCATCAAAACATAGATTGCTTCCATGTTTTACTATCATGACTAATTCTGCTGTGAACATATGTGCACAAACATTTCTTCATGATACTGATTTCAACTATGTACCTATGAGTAGACTTGAATTACATGCCAATTCTGTGTTCTCATTTTGGGGGGGAACTGCCACACTGATTTCCATAGCAGTACCCATTTCACATTCTTACCAGTGCATCAGGCTCATAATTTCTCTATAGCCTTAACTACACCCACTGTTTTCTGGGTAGGTTTTTATTTTTGGTTTGCTTGTTTGTTTGTTGAAACAGGGTCTCACTATGTATGCTTGCCTGGAACTCACTATGGAGACCAGGCTAGCCTCAAACTTGCAAGAGATCCACCTGCCTCTACCTCCCAAGGGCTAGGACTGAAGGCATGTGTCACCACACCTAGCTCTATTTTTAAAATGGTAGTCATCCTAATGAGTAGAGGATGTGTTTTTGTTACTTCTCTGTTGCTGTGGAAAACCCCCCACCTACACACGGCATCATGAAATCTCAGAGCACCAGGAGTGAGGAACTTGGAAATATATGAAGAAGAGGGAAAAAAGATGACAGGCTGCCCAGAAAGGGACAGAAATCCATCAGCCTGACATCAGGAGGAGCAGCCAAATCAGGGCAGAGAAGGAAACTGAGGGAGGGAGAAATGGTTTCCAGGTTGGGAGTGAACAGGCACTTTTGAGTGGCCATTGTTCAACCCCACTGGTCACAATCCCTTTGGGACACTCCTTGAAGAGAGAACCCAGAAAATAATGATGGTACCAAACAAGAGTGAAGGCATGGGCTCATAAGATGGACCACATCCCACCCAAGAGGGCACAGTCACAAAAGTTCTGGGAATTAACCCCAAGAGAAGTGGGCTTTGAGTATACAAATGCCATGACTGAGATATAAAGAATGTGGAGAAAAGAATCCATTTGACAAGTGGCAAGTCGAGGTCTCAAGTGAAGAGTGAAGTGGTAGTGATGTTAGTGGGTCCATAGAGAATACAACCAGGTCAGTAGTTTGCACATCAGTCAACATGTTTTCATGGCCATACTAACATGTGTGAGGCTTACCGGTTTGAAGCTTATCAAATCCACATATAGAGAAGCCATGCGGAGATTTGAAGTGGTTAATGAATGGCGTGCAGCTGTCCTTGAAGGGAAGGAAGGAGGCAGAGGTGGAAGACAAGAAGAGAGTGAGACTTCTTTTTACAAAACGAAGACTTGGTACATCGAGTCTAGAATGAGAAATGAAGTGTGTCAGGGCCAGTGCAATGGCTCACCGGGTATAGCTGCTTACCACCAGAACTGATCCTGAGTTTGATCCATACAGCAGAAGGAAAAAAATGGACCCTATCGATTGTCCTCTGACCTCCACTCAAGCACTGAGGCACACTCCCGCTCATTAAATAAATAAATAAATGTAATTTTAAAAACTATCTTTAAAAAAAAGAAAGAAATGAAGCATGCCATTTAAAGCTATCCAAGTGACATCACATAAAACCCAATATGGTGGCCTGTGCCAGTAATCCCAACAGTTAGGAAATAGAGGCAGGAGGACTAAGTAACAGCCACAAAGTAAGCTGGAGGGAAGCCTGAACTATAGGAGACCCTGTCTCAAACAAAAAAGGAAAAGTATGGAGAAAGGTCAGGGAGGGTATGGCCCTTGATGGATCTTTAGTGTCAGAAGGAGCCTCGGCTGCAGAACGGGAACCCAGGGAGAGGCAAATCGTGCCTAGCACACAATCAAGGCCCGGTTTTGGTGTCTGTCTGTCTTCACATGCATATCGGGGTGACCTCAAGCAGTAAATCAGTAAGTTTGTGTCTGTCATTCACCTTGAGTCTAGCTGTGGGCCTTAGGAAGTTCACCACGGGGCAGCCCTTTGCCCCTAGAGTTCCTACTGAAGCCTTGGAAAGCTGAGAGGAACAGAAAGTACTGACAGCGAGTTGACCTGACATAGCAGATATGCTAACATTTTTTTCCTTCTGTCTGTACTTCCCTTAGGCTGTGGGGCTGGGGGAGATGACTTCCCCCAGTTCTAGAGACTATAAGATGGAGGCACCAACAGATCTGGTGTCTGGGAAAGAGGGAGGAGAGGAGAGAAGTAAGAGGAAGAGGGGACGCCACACAAGGATTAAGCCTGCTTATCATGAGCACACCCTTAGCACACAATAGTATTTAGCTAAGAAACTGCTGGGGCCAGAAGGAGCTAGCCTATGCATACGTGTGTGTATGCTCATTTGCACATGCCTGTGTGCATGTGTGTACAGGCACATGTGAATATGTGCCCATGTATTTGCAGAAACCTGAGGCAGCTATTAAGTGTCTTTCTCAATTGTTGCTATGTTTTAGGTTGATTTATTTTTTCTTTTCTGGGGCTGGAGGGATAGCTCAGCTGTTAAAGGCTAGGCTCACAACCAAAAATATTTTTATTTTCTGTGTATGGTGTTTTTCCTGCATGTATATCTGTGTACCAAAAGTGTGCAGGGCCTGCCTGCAGAGGCCAGAAGAGGGATCAGACCTTCTGTAACTAGAGTCACAGATTGTTAACTGCCATGTGGATATTGGGAACCAAACCTGGGTCCTCTGTAAGAACAAGATGATGCTGAGCCATCTCTCCAGCCCTTCCTCAATTGTTCTTTATCTTATTTTTAAGATAGTATCTCTCAGCAAACCTGAAATTCACCAATTTTGGCTAGACTGTCTGGCCAGAGAGCCTTGGGGATCCTCCTGTATCCATTTCCCCAGAGCTGAGATTATAGACACAGTGCTGTATCAGCTTTTTATAAGGGTTCATGAGATCTGAACTCAGGTTCTCATGCCTGGGTGTCAAGCACTTTGCCTGTGGAACCATCTCCCCAGCCACTAAGCTTTAGCATCTTCTTGATCTGATCATCTCCCTTAGCTCTATTCATGGACTCCCAGTCCCTGAGGATGGATAGCTGCCATTGTATGACCTGCAGGAGCCTTTTGTCTATAAATATACCCTCTGTAGTGATGGGAACAGATTCTAAACAGTGAGTGACAGGACTCAAGGTCTCCTCCAGACTGTTTATCTGAATGACTTCTGGCAAGGCACTTAGAGTATCCTGGGGGATGCCTATCAGTAACTAAATCCATGTTGGCCAAGACTCTGGGATCCAGCATGTCTGAGGCCTAGGGAATGAGGCCTTCCTTCCCCTGTCACCAGTGTTCAACCCTTACTACTTTGTGTGTGTGTGAGGGGGGAACAGCAGCTATCTCACCAGGGAAAGCAGGGTCAATAAGCTGGATCATTATTGTATTTCAAGTTCAAACACCTCAATTTCCAATTTGAAGTCAGCTCTAGAGGGGACTCCCACAAGGCTTTGCACAATCTAAATAAGTCCACCCAATTCATGCTCAGTTGTTTCCTAATCCTTCCCCAATCAGGGTTATTTCTGGCCCAGCACAAACCCTAACAAGTCCTTGTGGGACTCCCTCAGTGCTCGAAAGCTCTCTCCTCTTCTCGGGCTATTTCATGGCCTCTCACTTGCTTCTGCCAATCCTAGTCACTGGTTTCTGTTTTTCCTATTTAGTAACAGAGCCTGAGCCTAAGGGCCCTTCTTCCGTGATCAAGGAGGCTTCTTGATCTATACGTGGCAAGGATACGCCAGCTGTCTGTGATTGAAGACAGCTCCAGATCCACGGACCTCCTCAAGTCCAAGGATGCAATAAAGGAAGAGGAAGGAGCTTTGCTGCCTCCTGTGAGCCTGACAGGAAGAGGAAGTGGGTACAGGTGAAGACAATATTAGGTCCCCTTTCTTGCAGCTGTGACTAAAGCCACTCAAGGAAGTAGAGGTTGACTTTTGTCTCACATTAGAGAGCACAGTGCAACATGGCGGGGAAGGCATGGCATCAGGAACATAAGGCACTGGTCATATCGTGTCCACAGTCAGGAAGCAGAGAGAGATTGAGGCTGATGCGCACCTTACTTTCCTCTTCTTATCCAGTCTGGAAGCCCAGCCTATGGGACGGTGCCACCTATTTTCCTGGTGAGATTTCCCTCCTGAGTTAAACCTCTCCCTTTGCAGACATGCCCAGACACAGTGCGTCTCCTAGACAATTCTAAATGCAGCCACACTGACAGTGAAGATTAACCATCACAAAGATATTGATCCCAAGAGGGACAGGAGACTGAAAATCAACTAATATCAATGTTCAAAATCACTGATTTAAGCTTGGCATAGTGGCTCATGCCTATAATTCCAGCATTTTGGACACTGAAGCAGGAGAATCACCATGTGTTCAAGGCTAATCTGGACTGCAGAATTAATTTAAAGCCAGTCTTGAGGGACTGCAGAATGAGTCCCTCTGTCCAAACAAATGCACATGAAAGAGAGAGAGAAGGGGGTGGGAGAGGGGAGGGGAGGGTGCATTAGTTACTTTTCAGTTCTGTGATAAACACCATGACCAAGACATTTTAAAGAAGGAAGAATTTTCTTGGTCTTTCTGTTCCAGAAGGTTGGAATCCATCACAGCAGAACAAAGTCACGATGAAGAAAGAAGGAAACTGAAAGTCTCACATCTTGAACCTTAAGCATGAAGTAGAAAGAACGAACTAGAAACGGTATATTTAAACTCTGAAGGCTCCACCTCCAGTGACATACTCCTCCAACAAGGTCATGCTTTCTAAGCCTTCCCAAACAGCATTCCCAGCTTAGGACCAAAGCTATGGGGACTATCTCATTCAAACCACCAGAGGAAGAGGAAGAAACAGGAGACACAGGGGAGAAGGAAAGAGAAAGAAAGTGCTGACATGGATTCCAAGAACCCAGAGGATGCTGTCTGTCCCACCCCTAAAAGACTCTTCTTCTGTCTAGTGAGGGAGATAGTTACTTGAGACAGAGCTGGTGATTTGCATAAAGCCACCCTTTAAAAAAAAAAAAAAAAGCTATCTGCCCCAGAACTCCCATCTGGACCAGAGGTGAGTGCCTGGGGTTATAGTCAGAGAGGCAACTGGCCCTGGGTCCCACCCCTGGGCACCATCCTGGGAAGACCTGCCCAACTTGGACCCAGTTACGGCCAATCAGAAGGCCCTGTGGGAAGGCTCCCCTTTTCCAAGACAGCAGGCAGACCCTGCAGTCTCCACACCCTGGCCCAACACCCGTTTGCCCAAGACACCAGCCACTTCCTGAGACTCAGAGACCAGCCCCTAGCTCCCATCCACCTCGGAATTCCCATCTGGACCAGAGAAACCCTCCAGTGGACACTACAACCTCAACGCCTTGCCCCCACACCCAACTGCTGAAGACCCCAGCCACTTCCGGAGACTTAGAGACCAGTGTCCAGCATTCCATCCTGCCCCAGAACTCCCATCAGGACCAGAGGGCCCCCAGCTCCCATCTGCCCCAGAACTCCCATCTGGACCAGAGCTTCCATCCTGTCCCGGAACTCCCATCTGGACAAGAGGAGCTCCCATCTGGACAAGATAGGGAGACCCTAGGGACTTCCTGAGACTCAGAGTCCAGCCCCCCAGCTCCTATCCAGCCAGCACTCTCATCTGGACCAGAGCTCCCATCTGGACCAGAGAGAGGCTCCGTAAATCTGTCAGCTCTGTCTGGACCAAGTACACTGAGAAGACCAAGAACGAGGAGATGGGCAGACGTCAAGGCAGAAGTACATACAACAAAATAAAGAGCAATACAGCATCACCAGAACCTAGCCCTTCTCCAAGAGCTAGACCTGAACATCACAGAATGGAAGAAGAAGAAGAAGGAGGAGGAGAGAAGGAGGAGGAGGAGGAGGAGGAGGAGGAGGAGGAGGAGGAGAAGGAGAAGGAGAAGAAGAAGAAGAAAACAACCTTATAAGTAACATCATGAAGAGGCTAGAGCCTTATATAGAAGAAATAAAAAATAAAGTGGAGGAACAGACAAACAAAAAATGGGAAGAATGCTATAAAAAAAAAAAAAAAACTAGAGGAAAGGACAATTAAAGCAGAAAAAAAAAAATAAGTCCCTGAAAGAAAATCATGAAAAAGCAAGGGAGACAGTCCAAGACCTGAAGAGAGAAATAGAAAAAAAATGAAGAAGACATTAGCAGAAGGAATGCTGGAAATAGAAAGTCTGAGTAAACAAACAGGAACTTCAGATGCAAGTATAACCAACAGAATGCAAGAGATGGAAGAGAGGATCTCTGGTGTTGAAGATACGGTAGAAGAAATACATTCATCAGTCAAAGAAAACACTAAACCAAAAAAGTCATGACCCAAAATGTCCAAGAAATTTGGGACACAATGAAAAGACCAAACCTACAAATAATAGGGATAGAGGAAGGAGAAGAATACCAACTCAAAGGCACAGAAAATATATTTAACAAGATCATAGAAGAAAACTTTCCCAACTTAAAGAACAAAATGCCTATGAAGATACAAGAAGCCTATAGAACACCAAACAGACTAGACCCCCCAAAAAAAGTCCCCTCGCCACATAATAATTAAACAACTAAACGTACAGAATAAAGAAAGAATATTAAGGGCAGCAAAGGAAAAAGGCCAAGTGACTTATAAAGGCAAACCCATCAGAATAACACCCGATTTCTCAATGGAAACTTTGAAAGCCAGAAGGACCTGGACAGATATAATGCAGACACTAAGAAACCATGGATGCCAGCCTAGACTAATATACCCAGCAAAACTTTCAATCATCATAGATGGAGTGAACAAGACCTTCCAAGACAAAACCAGATTTAAACAATACTTATCCACAAACCCAGCCCTACAGAAAGCACTAGAAGGAAAATTCCAACCTAAGGAAGGCAGATACACCCATGAAAACACAGGCAATAGATAACACCACAGCAGTAAACCCCAAAGAAGACACTACCACCAAAAAATAAAAATAATAACAGGAACGAACAATCACTGGTCATTAATATCCCTTAATATCAATGGACTTAATTCACCTATAAAAAAACACAGACTAATAGAATGGATACAGAAAAAGGACCCATCTTTCTGCTGCATACAAGAAACACACCTCAAATTCAAAGACAGACACCTCCTAAGAATAAAAGGCTGGGAAAAGACTTTCCAATCAAATGGTCTTAAGAAGCAAGCTGGTGTAGCCATCTTAATATCCAGCAAAATACACTTCAAACTAAAAATCAATCAAAAGAGATGATGAAGGACATTACATACTCATTGCAGGAAAGATCCACCAAGATGAAGTCTCAATTCTGAACATTTATGCCCCAAACACAAGGGCACCCACATATGTAAAAGAAACATTACTAAAGCTTAAATCACATATAAAACCCCACACATTAATAGTGGGAGACTTCGACACCCCACATTCACCTCTGGACAGATCGACCAAATTGAAACTTAACAGAGACATAATGGACTTAACTGATGTTATGGCTCAAATGGACTTAATCGATATCTACAGAACATTCCACCCAAACGAAAAAGAATATACCTTCTTCTCAGCACCCCATGGAACCTTCTCTAAAATCGACCACATACTTGGCCACAAAGCAAATCTCAACAGATACAAAACAATTGGAATAATCTCCTGTGTTCTATCGGACCACCATGGTTTAAAGTTAGATTTCAACAACAGAAAAAACTACAGAAATCCTACAATCTCATGGAAACTGAATAATGCTCAACTGAATCACCAATGGGTTAAGGAAGAAATAAAGAAAGAAATTAAAGATTTCCTAGAGATCAATAAAAATGAATACACCACATACCCAAACTTATGGGACACTATGAAAGCAGTGCTAAGAGGGAAATTCATAGCACTAAGAGCCCACATAAAGAAGCTGGAGAAATCTCATGCTAGTGACTTGACAGCACACATGAAAGCCCTTGAACAGGAAGAAGCAAAGTCTCCCAGGAGGAACAGACGCCAGGAAATTATCAAATTGAGAGCTGAAATCAATAAAATAGAAATAAAGAGAACAATACAAAGGATTAATGAAACAAAGAGTTGGTTCTTTGAGAAGATCAACAAGATAGACAAGCCCTTATCGAAACTAACCAAAAGACAGAGAGAGAGCATCCAAATTAACAAAATCAGAAATGAAAAGGGGGACATAACAACAGACAATGAGGAAATCCGGAGAATCATCAGGTCATACTTCAAAAACCTCTACTCCACAAAACTGGAAAATCTAAAAGAAATGGATAATTTTCTGGATAGGTACCACATACCTAAGTTAAATCAAGACCAGATAAACCATTTAAATAGTCCAATAACCCCTAAGGAAATAGAATCAATCATTAAAAGTCTCTCAACCAAAAAAAAGCCCAGGACCAGATGGTTTCAGTGCAGAATTCTACCAGATCTTCAAAGAAGACTTAATACCAATACTCTTTAAATTGTTCCACACAATAGAAGCAGAAGGAACATTACCAAACTCCTTCTATGAGGCTACAATTACCCTGAATCCTGAACCAAACAAAGATGCAACAAAGAAAGAGAACTACAGACCGATCTCCCTCATGAACATTGATGCAAAAATACTCAATAAAATACTGGCAAACAGACTCCAAGAACACATCAAATCAATTATCCACCATGATCAAGTAGGCTTCATCCCAGGGATGCAAGGGTGGTTCAACATATGAAAGTTTGTCACTGTAATACACCATATAAACAAACTCAAAGAAAAAAACCACATGATTATCTCACTAGATGCAGAAAAGGCATTTGACAAAATCCAACACCCCTTCATGATAAAGGTCTTGGAGCGATCAGGAATACAGGGAACATACCTAAACATAATAAAGGCAATCTA
Organism: Onychomys torridus; assembly: GCF_903995425.1. Lineage (NCBI taxonomy): Eukaryota > Metazoa > Chordata > Mammalia > Rodentia > Cricetidae > Onychomys > Onychomys torridus. The sequence goes on from NC_050451.1 coordinate 53,124,418, forward strand.
CAGCAAGCCAACAGCCAACATCAAATTAAATGGAGAAAAACTCAAAGCAATACCACTAAAATCAGGAACAAGGCAAGACTGTCCCCTCTCCCCATACTTATTCAATATAGTACTTGAAGTTCTAGCCAGAGCTATAAGACAACATAAGGAGATTAAAGGGATACAAATTGGAAAGGAAGAAGTCAAGCTTTCCCTATTTGCAGATGACATGATAGTATACATGAGTGACCCCAAAAATTCAACCAAGGAACTGATACAGCTAATAAAAACTTTCAGCAACATAGCAGGATACAAGATCAACTCAAAAAAATCAGTAGCCCTTTTATATACAATAGAAAAACAGGCTGAGAAGGAAATCAGAGATACATCACCCTTTACAATAGCCACAAATGATATAAAATACCTTGGGGTTACTCTAACTAAGCATGTGAAGGACCTATATGACAAGAACTTTAAGTCCCTGAAAAAAGAAGTTGAAGAAGATGTCAGAAAATGGAAAGACCTCCCATGCTCATGGATAGGCAGGATTAACATAGTAAAAATGGCGATCTTACCAAAAGCAATCTACAGATTCAATGCAATCCCCATCAAATTACCAACACAATTCTTCACAGATCTGGAAAGAATAATACTCAACTTCATATGGAAAAACAAAAAACCCAGGATAGCCAAAAGAATCCTGTACAGTAAAACAACCTCTGGAGGCATCACAATTCCTGACCTCAAGCTCTACTATAGAGCTACTGTAATAAAAACAGCTTAGTACTGGCATAACAACCGACATGTGGACCAACGGAATTGAATTGAAGACCCTGACGTTAACCAGAACATTCCACACAAAACAGCAAAGACAGAAAACTGATTCCTCCTTGTAAGTAGAGGTCCAGCAACGGAATGAAATGGACTCCAAGTGTCCAGATCCCCTGCCCCATGTCCCACCTTGTTCAACACAAGCAAGAAGTTTTCTTTCCCAGGTCATCAGACTGCTTCAACCATCCTGAAGCAACCGCAGAGATAAGAGAAGGCCACACACTGACGAGGCCCCTCAGCCAATCTCTGTGGCAAAGAAGACAGAGTTACCTTCATTCTCCTTAACTAATCAGGACCCACCACTTGGGCAATGGGTAGAGTACATTTTGCCTCAATCTCAAAATGGCATCCTTGAGCTAAATCTTGTAGTGTCAAGAGCAAAAGAGAAGGGAGGAAGGGATGCTGCGTAAGCAGCTCATCCTTGTCCCTAACAGGGAATGAGGGAGCAAATTAGCACGAAAGCCTCTAGTTTTGATGATTGCACAGAGGTTGACACCCAAACAGAGACAGGAATGTTTTTGGAGAAGGGCAGAGTGAAGATGAGCACAGCAAATTCACTCTCCAGTTCATAGTGACTTAGACATGTGCATTGATGGCTGATGATAAGTTTTGGATCTTTCCGGTAACCCCCACACAAGCAAAACCACAACTAATTGGTCCCCCGGTTTTTCAACAACAATCTCTTTAGAGCTCTGAAACACTGCATGGTTATTGATTAGCCATTAGTGATTCCCTCTGTCCCTGCATGTGTATTTCCTCTTCCTGTTTAGGACAGCAGCCTCCAAATGACTGGAAATGGGGCTGAGCAGGTGCGGATCGGAAGACAAAACATTCTTCTTAATGTGAGAAATTAATTTGTGGCTCTAATTGCCTCAAACTCCAAATGAAAAAAAATTATTCTCCCACCATTCAAACTATAACATGGGCTTTATGTGAATACAAAAATAATTATCTATTTGGGGGGAGAAAAAAAAGGACTTAGGTTGCTAAAATGCCAATCTTACCACATTGTAAAGGAAAAGCAAGATTAATGACATCCAGATCTGCATGGAATCATTTCTGAGTGGTGCGCACTGGAGTCTAAAGGTCTAAGATTGCAGGCTTGACAAGATGCCTTAAACAAAGGCAATGAAAAGGAGAGAAGAGTAGACTGGGAAGGGAGCAGGAAGACAGGCTTCTAGCCTGCAGCTCTGTCACATGTAACAGACACTGCCAGAGTGGAAATGCTCTGAAATTGTCTTTTGAATCTATAACAATGTCACAGAACATTGAGTCTAGACTCTTTTCCCCAAAGTGCTTACTCTCTAGACTACAGCTTCACTGGCTGTGGGCATGCTCACTTTCCATAGCTGGGCCAAAAGACCCAAGAGTCTCAACCTTAAAAGAGGAAAGATCTGGCCAGGTGGTGGTGGTGCATGTCTTTAATCTTAGCGTGCAGGAGGCAGAGGCAGGTAGATTTCCATGAGTTTGAGGCCAGCCTGGTCTGCAGAGTGAGTTCCAGAACAGCCAGAGCTGTTATACAGGGAAACCTTGCCTCAGGATAGATAGATAGATAGATAGATAGATAGATAGATAGATAGATAGATAGATAGATAGATAGATGGATGGATGGATGGATGGATGGATGGATGGATGGATGGATGGATGGATGGATAGAGAGATAAAGAAATAATGTAGTCCGTTCATGGCTAGTTGACGTCCCTGCTTTGGGGCCACTACTGAGGCAGATTGTCATGGCAAGGAGCATGTAGCAGAGCAATGCTGCTCACTTCATGGTGGTCAGGAAGTGGAAAAAGGAAAGGTGCCAGAGTCCCAGTGTATTCTTCAAGAGCATGCCCCCAATGACCCAACTTCCTCCCACTAGGCCCCACCTTTCCTAAGTAAGGTTCCACCAACTCCTGATAGTGCTACAGGCCGGGGGACCCAAACAACCATCAGCATCCATGCTTTTGGAGGACATTTCCAAACTTTAACACCCCATGAAGGATTCACAGGGAAATGACCTGGAATTTTCCACTTCATTGACGCCAAAACAGAGCTAAGGAAAGGTCTCGTCACCAGTGATCCAGTGGGCCAGTGGTGACTCAGAATTTTACAAACTGGAGCAAAGTCAAGCCCCTAGCAATTAACTGAAAGTGAAAGACAGTTCAGAGTCCTTGGGAAATTTGCCTAGAATCACCTACCTTCTTCCTTAGTCCTCTACACTAAGGGTGTGTGTGTGTGTGTGTGTGTGTGTGTGTGTGTGTGTGTGTGTGTGTGTGTCTCCTTGGTTAAATTTCTGCCACGCAGGCATAAGGAGTAGAGTCCAGAGCCCTATAAACCCATGTCTATGCCATGTAAGTATGGTGACCCATCTTTAACTCCAGCCCTAAAACTGTCCATCAGAGATCCCCAGAGCACACTAACAGACTAACCTTGTCAGTAATCTCTGCATTTAATTGAGAGATTCTATATTCAAAACATGCATTCATGCACACATGTGCACCATGCCCCCAAAAAAGGTAAAAATAAGAAAGAAAAGAAAACGTTGAGTCTCTGAACACATGGAAGCCCGGCAGGCATACCAGTTTCCAGGAGCTGTTGCAAGGGAGCATGTCTGTCACAAAGTGTCCCTGTCAAGGGCACATGTTAGCAATTGCTCTGCCCGAGGGCCTATAAACAGATGTTGTGAGGAAAGAATGAGACGAGTCAGGAGACTAATCGATCTAGGAACACAAAGGGATGTATCTCAAAGAGGACCCTGCTAGCCCACAGCTGGCTGCAGAAGTCCTCAGTCCCTGCTCCAGGCTGCTGTGTCTGAGCCTCACAAATGATTCCTACCTTGTTCCAAACAGTCACCCAGTGAAAACTCCCCTTTGCCTGCATGTGTCTGCCTTTTCTCTTCCTGTTCCCCTTTCCTTTTCTTTCCCTTCTATGCAGAGCAGACTGTGTGATGGACTCCGTTCTGGCACTGTATGCTATCTCATTCTTGTGTTGAGCATTCTGAAATCTTTGGTTCATCGAGAAAGAGCTGGGGGGTGGGGAAGGGGTGATCATTCCAGCAGCTAAGTGCTTGCCATATGAGCATAAGAACCTGAGCGTGACCACCAGAACCCACATAAAAAAGCTGGGCAGACACAGCACCAGAGAGGGAAAGACCGGAGGATCCCTCAAGGTTGCTAGAAAGCCAGTCTGGACAAATTGGTGAGCTCCAGGTTCCATGTTTACTCCCTGTCTCAGAAAATAAGATAGATAAGGATTGAGGAAGACCACACACACACACACACACACACACACACACACTGATTTGCATTGCCCACATACACACCCATAAACCAGCTAAGGGGAAACCTATCAGACAATAGAAACAGGCAGTAAACTAAAACTAAAAGCAGCAGCTCCTTGAAGAATTGGAGTGATGATCTAAGACAGAGAGACATGTAAATACTCCAGGCTAAGTCCATTTCCCATAAGGCCAATGCTCGGGACTCCCGTATTGCCTGCAGAGGTCTGAGAAATCCAGACGGCTCTCAGATCAGTCTGCAAGAACCTCCAAAGAAATTCTCTAAGCCCGGGGAGGCGGGGGGGGGGGGGGGGGGCATGAAGACACAAAGACAGTTAGTGAATCAGTGACTGTGCACCATGGAAGGAAACCTAAATAAGCTGAGATGCTCAGAAGGGGAGGGCACTTGTTCCCAAGCCTGACAACCTAAGTTCTATCCCTGGAACCCACACGATGGAGGGAGAGAACTGACTCTGCAACTTGACCTCTGACCTCTACACATATGCTGTGCCATAGACACACACACACACACACACACACTCACACACCACACACACACACACACACACACACACACACACACACACTCACACACGCGAGAGCACGCACGCACAAAATAATTATAACTTTAAGATGTATAGTATGGTATACATTTATGGTACAGTATGGTTTCAGTTACTCCTGGTCAATCCTGATTCAAAAATATTAGTTGAAAGAATGGATGATTCCAGAAGTGAAAGTGATCCCAAGGGGTTTGGAGGGGTTGCAGGGGTAGCTTGTTTGCTTGATGAAACAGGTCTCATACAGTCCAGGTTGGCCTCAAAGTCGCTGTGCAGCAGAGGATGGCCTTGAACTCCTGATCCTTCCGGCTCCACTTCCCAAATGCTAGAATTACGGGCATGAATCACCACATCCAGTTTATGTAGAGCTAAGAATGGAACCGAGGGTTTTGTGCATGCTAAGCAAGTGCTCTACCAAGACCACATCCCCCAGCCCAATCAAAGTTTAAATGGTACACCTCATTTAGTCTTGTGATGAAATTCTATACCATCCCACTCATGCCTGGGACACGGATTGACCTTTGTCTAGCGAACGTGCCCTATACACACTACTTGTTAGTTACTTATACTAACTTGGTCATCCTATCAATTGCCTAATATCTCAGCATCTGTGTTTAAATGATCCTTATCTTACTCAATAATGACTCCAAAGCACAAGAGTCATAATGCTGGCATTTGTTGTAGTGTGTTGTGACAATTATTCTATTTGAAACTTGATCATAAGTATGTCTGCTGAGGGGAAAAATATCTCTACAGCCTGTGGCACTAACTGTAGTTTCATGCATCCACTGTGGATCGTGGTATTTATTCCACACAGATAAGAGGGGATACTGTGTCGGGGTAACTTAAACAACAGGAAACCCCTGCCAGGGTTCTTAGAGTAACTTCCAGTCTTTCCTCATTAAGGCATGGATGGAAACCCTTAATCAAATGTGACAAAGCACAGCCTTTGTCTGGCCCTGGACAGTTAGTTCATTTTTTCCTGTCTGCCGATCTCTATGCAGTAGGCTGTGTTCTTGTTCCGTGCCATTCTGTGCTGGAATGGTTGCTCCCTGGTGTCTCTGTGCGTCCTATTCATTTCAGAAAATATCTGTCTCTTCCATCAGCTTTTAAGTAGTCTTCACCTAGCACACTTAAAGAGGAGCCAGCGCCTGCTTTCGTGCAAGTCATTCACTGTGAATCACCTCAGGACTGGTCGTTTTTTTCCTCCGCAATATTCAAAATCGCACGCTCTCCCCTTTCCTCCCTCGCTCCCCGCCTCCCTCCCCTTTGTAATACTGTGTCCCCAGAGTACTAAGAGAGGACTGGGAACTTACAATTTTGTTGCCTTTGCTAGGAAGTGATTGTCAAATCCAAATAGAAATTGCTTCCCTCCCCCACGCTGCAAAAACACTGCCAGTCTGAAGCCTTTGACACGCCCCGCCCCCCAACAGCACCCTTGAGACCCAGGACTTGAGCGGTTCACCTCCCCCATAGTGTTAGAACAAACTGGTCAGATTCCCTCCTGCCCTTGATAAGGTCCCCTTGCACCCTGACCCTGATAAAACAGTGTAATTACATCAAAGACTAAATTAAGACCAGGAACATCTCAAGGACACATGATCTTAGATCACGAATCATTTTTCCCCCTGTCTCAAATGCCGCTTTGACTTTGTAGGGGTTGGTGGAGAAACTCTGGCAACAGAAGATTCTATCCTGACTCTATAGAACTACATATGATACCTAGATATGGACCACCTGACAAGCTCTCTGTGTGGAGTGTCTGGACCCTGGATCAAAAGAACAGGACAGTCCCACGTACAAATCTAAAACAGTTGTCTGTGTGAATCAACGAGCAGAATTTGTTCTTGGCTAAATCAGAGGGCTGCTGGATATTTTTTCCTTGGTGCTATAATTCTAATTCTCCTCTCCTACCCATTTCCCACCACTCTTTTTTCTCTTCACCTAGAATAGCTGATATGTGAACCGTGAACATTCAGGAAAGAGTTGAGTTGCAGGCAATATTCTGGTTCTTTTCTTAAGAACAGAATTAAGAGTTGTTTTTTTTTTTAATACTCATCAATTTTTTTTACATGGGAGATCACTTCTCATAATCAGAGGAATTTGACAAATAGGAGACCCACGGCCCATTGGCACCTCCTCGCCCACCACACAGAGGACACCAACACAACAGACCCCGTGGTTGATTTGCCTTGCTGCCTTGCCATGACCGTTCTCAGAAGAGCTAGTTCTAATGTTCCTGCTGAGGACCAATGACAAGTGACTGCATCTCATCAACTGCAGGTGATTGGACCAAGAATGGCCACTTGATCCAAGCAAGGTCAATCAGAAGCTGTCACTAAGACACAATCATTGAGACTGAAATTCTCACTAGCCTCCTTCAGTACTTAACCTGGAACATGGTCAAGACTGTGTACATTGTGATGGGTCTAAATGAAAGCAGGACCAAGAAATGCTGTCTAGAGAGGAAAGCCATAGCAGGTATCCAGAAAGGGGGAAGATGAGAATATGGGTAGTAGATTAATGTGGCCATGCACACTTATAATCTCAGGACTCAGGAGGCAGAGGCAGGAGGATTACAAGCTTGAGGCTAACCTGAGTGATATAGCAAGACTTTGTCTCCAAAATGGTTTATAAGAGAGAAAAGGATGGAAGGAGAGAGATAAAGTAAGGAGGAAGAGTATGGAGAAGAAGAGGAAGCCTTCCTGCCTGCGGATGTTCCAATCACTGCACCCATCCAGTCATGAGACCCAGGAGTCATTCTGTCATTGTGCCAGTGGAGAGACACCTGGCTCTTCTGATGGCTTTCTCTGGAGCTGTGATTTGAACGTGGAAACTCAATCCCCAGTGTTGGGACAGGAGACTGCTAAGTGGTGATTAGGCTGTGAGGGCTCGGCCTTCGTTAATGGATGCCTGCTGCTGTCACAGGAATGTATTAATTGTCACATGAGTGGGTCCCTTTCACCTCTCTCACATGCATCCTACATTGCCCTTCGGCCTGCCACTATGTAGCAAGATCCTTTGCCAGATGTAGGGTTTTTTTAATCTGGGACTTAATCTTTAGAACCATGATAAATCTGCGGTCTTTAAAAATTGCTTAGTCTCAGAGACTAAAAAAATTGCCCTGGTAGAGCCGCACAAAGCAGACTAAAGCAGATGGGTTTTGTTCCTTAAAAACAAGGATCTTTGAGACAATCCCTCCCACCTTAGCCATTTGCTCACTGTTATGACTCGAATCCAAGATGTCGCTCAAAGACATCTATTTTGAATGCTTGGTCCCCAGATTGAAGGCTATGGAATGTTTAGGAGGTGGAATCTGGCTAGCAGAAGTAGGTCCCTAGGGACAGGTCTTCAAAGACTATAATCATCCCAGGTTCTGGCCTGTGTTCTCTGCTCCCTGGTCCACACCATGTGAACAACCACAAACTGGTAGCCCCCACTGTCACACCTTCCCTACCATAATGGGCTGAGACCTCTCTGAAACTGTCAGCCAAATTAACCCTCTCCTCCCATCAGCTGTTTCTGTTGATTATGATGTCACAGCATGAAACAAATGAGTAGCACAGCCACAGCTGATGCTGCCTCTGTATCAGAAGTTACAGTGGAAGCCATCACAGCGAAGGCAGGGAGTCCAGAGTAAGCACCCTACGGAGAGCAGATCCAAATCCCCAAAGCACATCATACTAACTCGCAGTGACATTTGTTAGCTGGGGAGTGTCGATCAATGTCCTTCAGCCAACTGTCCTGGGGAAACAGAAACCCCTCTCCCCAAGCATTTGCTGGCTTCTGGGGCATAAACAGTTCTCTTGTTGCTGCTTCCAACATGAGAGTGCAGAACTGAGTTTGGGGAAGATGCTCATGGCTGGCTTATTAGAGTTAGGACAGCAGCCATCCAGCCTGTGTATTTTGGACTTATAAGGACCTCCCCGTTCCTGTTCATGACCTTATTCTCATTGTCTCATTATTGAATTAAATTTTCAGAGTCCATATCAATTACTTTCTGTTGCTGTGATAAAACACCGTGACCAAAAGCAACTTCTAGAAGAAAGAATGTATTTCGGCTTATGGCTCCAGAGGGTTAGACCCTGATGGCAGTGAAGGCATGTCAACAAAAGCAAGATGCTACTGGTCACATTTTAACCCCACACAAAAATCAGAGAGAGGAGGAGGCAGGACATGACTAGAAAACTTCAAGGCCTGCCCTCCCATGTTGTACTTCCTCCCCTAAGGCTGCAACTCCTGAAGGTTCCCAAACAGCACCACCAGCTGGGGACCAAGCGCATGAGCCTATGGAGACATTTCTCCTGCAAACCACAGTAGGGTGTTAATAGTTCTGTCTTTTATTCTGAGCCAGTTGACATTTCTCGAAGAAAAGGCATAGTATAGTTGCTTTCCTTAAATACAGCCTTGAACTGTTGAGATGACTCAGTGGTGAAGGTACCTGCCACCATGCCTGGCAATCTGAGTTCCATCCTCAGGACCAGCATGGTGGAAAAAGAGAGATGACTCCACAAAGCTGTCCTCTATTCTCCACAGGCACACCGAGGGACATGCAAACACACCCTATAAACACACATACAAGTACATAAATAAACGTAATAATAAGAACATTAGAATATAGCCTCTCTGTGACCTAGAATTTCATGCTCTCTCAATCAGCAAAATAATAATAATAAAAAATAATAATAATAATAATAAATATCTCATAATTATATGACAGTCCATGATGGCTAAATGCTATGCCACAGTGACAAGGACATGGGATTTGCCATCAGGCTGAGCTGTGGTGAATCCCTATAGACAGAATGTGGAGAGTGAGCCTTAAATTACCTTCCACACACACTAGGTCATTTGTTCCTAAAAACCAGGCTCAGTGTTGGTCACATCCATGAAAACCAAACCTAGTAAATCCTCCCAAACAGATATCACAACTTTCCCAGGCTCAAGTTCCCTTTCCTGAAGAGCAGCAGTGCCATCTCAGCCACAGCTGGAGGCAGCACACCCCTAACCCCTGTTGAGGAGACCCTTCTCCACATCGGGGGACCAGGCAGTGGGACCACAAACCCTTCCTTCCCGGGTCAACTTTGAGCGGAGCTTTTGTCACTTTGGGTTTTGTTTGTAAAACACAAAAGGGGGAGTCTTCTCTAGAAATTGCTTCCCTCTGTGAACTTCCATGAAGCACATCCACCCATCAACCACAGGAGGCAATGTTCTTCATTGGTGTGCAGTAGGGGTGCCACAAGAGTCCCCCCTCCTCCGTTCAAGCTCAGCATCAGCACAAACCCTCCCAATGTCTCTCTTTCTGGTGTCTTGATAGCAAGATTCCATGGAACAGAGGGAGCCTGGCCAAGCTCTCCCTTCTCTCTCTTCAGGCCCACCGTTCTCAACCTTGGCTTGGAAGACTCCCAGTGTCCTGGGCCCTGTTAGCCTTTGAGAACCAATAAAGTCACATTAGTATGAATAAATGCCCACTCCCAGCCTGCTAGGAGAGCCCTCAAGACTAGACTAAGCCTGCACCTCACAGCCTCCTCAGTAGTCTCTTTCATTGGGGACAAGACCCTTTCAATGCTCTTAACAACAGAATCTGCTCCATGTTGTATCGGTGACTTCGGCATTGCTATGATAGATTACCTGAGCAAAGCAATTTATGGGAGAAGTTTGTTTGAGCATATAGTTTCAAGGCTGCAGCCTCATAGCAGCAGTGTGCTTGAAAAGAGCTCTCCAGCTCATTGCAGACAAGCAGCAGACGAGGAATTTACATCACAGGGGACAGGAAATGGTGGAGAAACACAGGAAGCGGACCAGGGCAAGACACAGCCCCAGGCAAAATGCCAAGTAATCTCCAGCTGAGCCACATCTCCTAAACTTTCTACCACCTCCCAAGACAGCACCTGTCGAGAGAGGTGTTCAAAAATGTGTTCAAAACACAAGCCTGTAGGGATATTTTATAACCACAACACATTTTAAAAGGTTTTGACTTTTATTGTACATGTTTGTGGAGTGCAATATAACATTTCAGTATACAAATACAATGTGTGGCGGTAATCAGATCAAGGTTATTGGGATATCCCTTCACCTCAAACATTTCTCACTTCCTCGTGCTGAACACACTCAGAAGCCTCTCTACTAGTTACTTCCAAGTATTCACTGAATTGTTAACATAGTTACCCTACTGTGCTACAGAACACCGGGAGTTATCCCTCCTGTCCTCCTTTCTCCCCAGCACTGATCTACTCCATCCTCCCGTGAAATCACCTTCTTAAAGATTCTAATGTAAGTGAGAACGTATGGGTTAGTTTGTTTTTTTTTTGTTTTGTTTTTTTTTTTCTGAGCCTGGCTTATTCCACTTAACAAAATGCCCTCCAGAAATCTGAGCCATGGATTTCTTTAAGAGAAAGCTCACCCAAAAGTCCGAAAACAGATTTTAAAAATAGAGTTGTCCCTCAAGGGCTTCTTTTTAGGTCTTTTCCAGTTTTTCAGGACTCTAAAACATATTTTAAATGAGAACTTAACCAGTTGGATTGCAGCGAGGGCTTAAGAGCCTCATCCTCACTCGGTTTGATCCTTCACTGGTGGATGAGGACTTCTGCGAAAACCTAAGTCTTGGTGAGCAGAGTTTAAAAACTGCTACTCATCAAGGGAATTGGAGAGCTAGGGGCAAGAACAGCAATGAGGGGCTCCTATAGCAACACAGGTCAGATAAGAGAGAGGAAGACCTAAGCCAACCTTACACATGCTTTGAAACTCAAATTCACTAGGACAGATTGGATGTGGGAGTCACCAGAGAGAACAGAGATACCTCTGATTTCCCAAGTTTATATGATGACAAAAATTAAGTGGCCACCCATAGAAAGGGTTCTCAGGAAGAGAAGGAAATGATCTACCCGGTTCAGGGCATTCTGTGTATTTCGTTGGCTCTGGTTTAGCTTGTCTCTCCTTGAAGCATCCTACAAGTGCATGTCTATTCTGGAGAGAAGAGATCACTTCCCAGAAGGAAACCAGGACCAAACAATGGCCCCATCATTTCTCATGAGTGAAGAGCCAAGAGACATGGAACACAAAAGTGCATGCCAATTGCAAGGGAGTAAGACCCTAGGCTGTGAGGTCTACTTACCCTATAGTCATAGGCAAATGGTAAAGTTCATTCTTCCAAATAAAAAGGATTTCTCCCTGTGGGCTAAGCACTTCCTGGGACATGAACTGGCAGCATCGTGGTTCAGTTTGAGCACTGCCAGATCAGAGAGTTATTGGATGTTGACTGAAGGCCTACTACATTGGGGTAAGCCTAGAGAAGTGAAATCACTGGCTTCCCTTAGCAGGCACCATGTGTTCTCGTGAGTGAGTCCATTTGTTTATCTCTGAGTGGCCCACAGACACTGACATCAGGCAGCAATGACCGGGGATTCTATGCTCCATGACCCAAGCTGGATACACTTGGCTGCCACTGTTCCAAAGCTGCTCCAGGAAGTTCTTCTGGTGCCAGTCTTCTTTCTCCCTCTGTTTGTCACTGGATCACCAGGGAAGGCAGATGGTGCCCTGCAAACACATCTATAAACCAGGCAAATGTGACTCGTGTGGATAATGGAAAGCCAGCATCGGGCACAGCATCATCAGGGACCACTCAGTGGATGGTAGCAGAAAGGCAAGCAAACTGCTGTTCAAATCAGAAGAAATGCAGTCCACAGCTTCTGTACACCTAGGTCTGAAGCACTCCTCCTGTATCATCAGCTGTACCCCACTTTCCACATCTTTCAAAGGGGAATATGATGGATCCTTCCGAAGCTTAAATACAGCATTAAGCCATGCGGTGGTGGCACACACCTTTAATCCCAGCACTTGGGAGGCAGAGGCAGGCAGATTTCTGTGAGTTCGAGGCCAGCCTGGTCTCCAAAGCGAGTTCCAGGAAAGGCGCAAAGCTACACAGAGAAACCCTATCTCAAGGGGGGAAAAAAAACACAAGCATTGAGAGAGAGGCACATAGGTATGTCAAAACATACCAAATAAGTATTGACTGACTTTAGATCCCATTCTACCAAGGAGTAGGCTGCCCAGGATTAAGAGGTACCCTATCACATGACTTTTTACCTAGAATTTCAACACCCTGGGCAGTTACAGTGGGGTTTAGTATGGGTTGGGAGGAGATTTTCTATTGTTGCTGTTGGTTTTGTTTTTGTTTTTTGTGAGACAGGGTTGCACTATGTAGCCTTGGCTAGCCTGGAACTTACTGTGTAGACCAGGCTGGCCTCGAACTCACAGAGATCCACCTGCCTCTGTCTCTGGGTACTGGGATTAAGGGTGCATGTCACCACACCCTGCTGGAGGAGACTATTTTGTTCACTCTAAACCTACTTTCATGGCTCAGCTGGAAGTAGGGAGCTGAGCATCTTCATCACTCACACTTCTCTCTGCCAGTCCATGAGGTACCTCTATACCTGAAATATCATCCTCTGTGGTGAGGAATTCTAACCCACAGACAGTACATCTGCTGT
>NC_050451.1:53142538-53199656 GCF_903995425.1 Onychomys torridus
CTTGAGGAATATTCAACAGTGCTGTGGTCCAATATGTGACTCTTCCCATTCCCTCATGGGAAGATGGCTTCTGGGATCCTGTGGACCACCCTCAGCCCAGTGAGGACGTCACTGGGAAGTTGCCCTGTCTCCTCTGAGGCACATCGACTCAACTCTTGACAGTCCATCCCCTCCAAGAGGAAGCAGGCTCCTCCTATTCTTCTGGACCCTGTGGAGTAAGGTTGTATAAACACTGTTGTCGAGTCTCTGTGCCAAGGGGAAGATATCATTAGAAGCTTTATTGCAAGATGATTGTGAATCTAGATGTCCATGTCCAGGGCTTCTGAGGTTATACAACTCTTCAAGGAGGAAGAGGTTACTCCAGCAAGACTGACCCAGGACACTAAAAAGTTGCCCCCATAATACTCTCATCTGAAATTCCCCCTACACCTGTGTCTACAACATCCTCTGGAGTCAATGGAAAGCAGCCCAGGATGAGTTTCCTTCCATGTGGGATCTATGTGCACAGGCTTTCCTTTCAAAAGACCTCTTAGTGGGGATGGAGAGAGTGTTAATGTTTGAGGGCACTGGCTACTCTTCCAGAGGACTGGGGTTCAATTCCCAGCACACACACACACACACACACACACACACACACACACACACACCAGCTAACAACCATCTTTAATTCCACTTCTAGGGGATCCAATGCCCTCTTCTGGCCTCCACAGTCACTGCACACACATCATATGCGCAGGCATACCCATACACATAAAATAAATATTTTTTTCTAAAGATCTCTTAGCAAAATGACAGGCTGTCTAGAAACATAGCTGTAAATGGGAGCTCGTGAATATGTTGGGAAAAGAAGTGTATCAAGAGTGGTACTACTAATGTTGAGAAGAAATCTAAATCAAAGTTTTACATGGAGGAATAGTAGTTGGATAATCCACCATCATATAAGTTGCCAAGGGTTACTAGGACAGCCCTATGATTGCTAGGTATTTTTTTAAAGATTTATTTATTCTTATTTTATGTGCATTGGTGTTTTGCTTACATGTATGTATGAAGGTGTCAGGTCCCCTGGAACTATAGTTACAGACAGTTGTGAACTGCCATGTGGGTGCTGGGAATTAAACCCAGGTCCTCTGGAAGAGAGCAGCCACTACTCTTAACCCCTGAGCCATCTTGCCAGCCCTACAATTGCTAGTTATGATGCCTAACTTGGTACAGTGACACTCAATGAATCTCTGTGTAGTCTTTTAAGATGCTCATGCCAGACCCTACCCAAGACCAATTACCCAATGAGAATTCTATATCAGTATTTTTCAAAAGATCTCCAAGTGGTTCCAAAGGGTGGCTTGAGTTGGAAACCAGTGCCTTGGCTAACAGAACTTAGTTACCTAAAGAGCTAAATACTGCTCTTAAAGTAATTTGATTTTTTTTTTACCTCTAGCACCAGAAGATCCCTGTTGATCTGGTAACATTTCCAAACAACAGCAACTGATGAACGGCTGCTAATGTTCAGGACACAGAATTAGACATGACTCCCATACATCAGAGGCATCTCTCCAGACAGAAGCTTAAATGTAGATTTCTGAGAATGAGGTCTGGGCAAACAACAGTCAGAGACAGGTTGACCTCAGCTGGGCAAGCCATGCTTCAGGGGGCAGAAAGACAAACGCACAGGTTCATTTCCACCTCCGAGCAAATGTTTACAAAGTGTGCAGTCACTGTACTAGGTGCCGGAGTCTCTGAGATTAAGGAAAGGTGCTCCATGTCTCCATAGGACCTGATAGTCTAGTGGAGTGAAGGAGAAGAAGACAAAGCTTTCCAGCCACACAGTGTGACCAAGGATGACAGGCAAGGACATGGGAGGCCCAAGGAAGACGCACAGGATGACAGGCAGGGACTCCTGGAGTCAGAGTTTCCAGGCCAATGGACAAGGATGAGAAAGAGCATGCCCAGTCTTGTGAAACCAAGTGACAGGTAACACTGGAAGTGTTGGCAAGAAGCTGATTCTAAACACTCTTGGGTACCAACTAAGGACACTGGACGTAACCTTCAGTGATGGGGCTTACTGATGGATTGCAAGGAGGGAACTGGCGTGGTGAGGCTTGCATTCAGAATCTCAACTCTACTGATGCACCTGGCTGTTCAAAGTATGGTTCCCCAGCACCACCAGCATTGTCCCAGAGTTTGTTCAAAATACAGATCTTAGGCTGCATCCCACACAGACCAAACCAAAATCCATGTGTTTGTGTAGGCCAGGGGTGGGTGTCAAATGACTTCCTCAACGTTATTTTTTTTTTTTTTTGAAACAAAGTCTCTCATTGAATCTAAAGCCCACCAATGATTAGCTAGGCACATTGGCCAGTGAGCTACAGGAATCCACCTTCTCTACCGGCACAGCCCCGCCAGCACGGGGATTCTAGAGAGGCACTGCCACACCTAGTCTTTATATAGGTGCTAGGGGTCAGAACTCAGGTCCTTAGATTTGTGCACTGGGAACTTTACTATTTCCCCAGCCCCAGAATCTATACTTTAGACAAAGTGTCCAGATTCAGCTGTACATTGAAATTAGAGATACATCACTAACGAAGGAAGATTCTCATTTGAAAGATGTGATGCTTTTGAAAGACTACTTACGATAATAAACTTTAGACCTTCTCATCAAACAGCGCCTTAACTATGGGCCACTATCTCCACTTTTACACTAACTATACATTTAAAATATCCAGGTAATAAGTGAAATATTGAAACAATTCTTGTTGCAGACATAACTGTGGTGCGATAACCACAGGTCATTGCACTAAAACATCATACAATATTTTGGGTGTGTGTTGAGTGTGTCCCCCAAGTGTTCTTGTGTTGGAAGCCTGGTCCCCAGTGTACAATTCGAGAGGTGATGATGGAACCTTTAAAAGGTAAGTTCTAGTGGAGGCAATTAGGTCACAGGGGACACTGCTCTAGGAAGAAATTAAGGTAGTTCTCTTGGGATGATGGTTAGTTTCCAGGAAGAAGATTGTGATAAAAGAGCTATCCTGGCATGGTCATGGTCTCTCCTTGGCTTCCTGTCTCACCATGTGACCTTTCCCTCAAATATGTATTCAAGCCATGACACATTTTCCATGATGTGCTACACCCTCAGGGCCTTCACCAGAACCAGTAACATGCCATACGAACATTCCTCCTCCTAAACTGGGCTCTTTTCATAAAGTTCCGAGTCATGCGTATTTTGTTATAGCAATGATAAAGAGACTAATAAAATATCTATTATGGAGTTGGAGGAAAGGTCCCTTGGTCTAGTTTTGGGGTAATGATGTAGACTTTCTCTCACAGCTCTTGAGTAGGATGGGCACAACCCAGGTGGAGGCACTCAGTTAAAAGCCGGGTGGTGGTGGCACACGCCCTTAGTCCCAGTACTCAGGAGGCAGAGGCAGGCAGATCTTGGTGAGTTCGAGGCCAGCCTGATCTACAGAGTGAGTTCCAGGACCATCAGGACAGTTACACAGAGAAACTTTGTCTCAAAACAACAACAAAAAAAAAAAATCAAGTGTAGACATTACAGTAGTGTGCATCGAGCAATCTGAAGAGGAGAGGAAGTGCCTGTGCCTTGGAGTAGTCTCTGGTGGAGAAAATCCTCTTTGATCATGGGTAGTACTGACAACAGGACTCACGGGACAACACACAGACCTGGAGAACTCCCTTTCATCCAGAAAATACATAGCCTTCTCCTTGGAACAGAATCTGGAAGAATTTGAAAGAGGGGCGTGTGGTCTACTAGGTAAGAAGCAGAGGGCTAAAAGGACAAACAAGCAATTAGTCTATAAATAAGCACAAGTGTACCTCATCCCTAACAATCAGTGTGTTATTGAATAGGGCATACAAATTGGACTTGGGTTAAATGAAAGCTATTTTAAGCCCATTTTGGAATTTTCTATTTAAAGGAATCCTTTGTGGAGTGAATAATCACCCACTAAGGAAGCTTTTGTTAAATCTAGAGTTCTACAAGGCTGAAGTTCCCAAACTGCCTGAGCCAGGCACATCACCACCAAGATGTCTCACAGAGTGCAGTTTGTCTGTGTCCTGGAAACAGCATCTGGGATGAGGGAACCTGTCCTAAAAAGCAATAGAGCCACCTTTATGGAAAATGAGTAGGTAGGCAGGAAAAGAAAAAAAAAAAGTCATGTTGCTTTTGACTCAAGAGGAATATGAGAAATCTGGGTAGCCAGCAGGAGGGCAGGGGGCTTGTAGAAAAGGACAGGGGTCTTGATAGACAGCATAGGAGGTGGGCCAAAAAGAAGCTGGGTGTCTTAGTTAGGGTTTCTGTTGCTGCTACGAAACACCATGACCAAAAAGCAAGTTAAAGAGGAAAGGGTTTATTTGGCTTACACTTCAACATTGCTGTTCATCACTGAAGGAAGTTGGTACAGAAACTCAAACAGGCCAGGAACCTGGAGGCAGAAGCTGATGCAGAGGCCATGGAGAAATGCTGCTTACTGGTTTTCTCCTCATGGCTTGCTCAGCCTGTTTTCTTATAGAACCCAGGACTATTAGCCCATGGACAGCACCACCCACCATGGGCTGGGCCCTCCACCATTGAGCACTAATTGAGAAAATGCCTTACAGCTGTATCTCATGGAGGCATTTCCTCAACTGAGGCTCTTTCTTCTCTGATGACTCTAGCTTGTGTCAAGTTGACACACAAAACCAGCCAGTGGTTCAATGAGTAACTGGAGCCTGCAAGATGCTCAGATGTGAAAAGTGCTTACTGCCAAGACTGAGGATCTGAGTTTGATTCCCAGGACCCATATGGTAAGAGAGAACTGACTTCTGTAAATTGTCCTCTGACTTCCATGAGTACATCGTGGTACTGTGTGTGTGTGTGTGTGTGTGTGTGTGTGTGTGTGTGTGTGTGTGTACATGTGTACTGGTAAAGCACACACACACACACACACACACACACACACACACACACACATATATGTAAATTTAAAAAATGAACTCAAAGAGATGAGTGGCCAAAATGAGGAGATATTACTTGAATCATGATTACATTCTTCCCTAGCCTACCTTCAAGATCTCTAGTGCTAAGATGCATCACGGATGGAAAGGGGGTTCATTAGGCCACAGCCCCCCTGAGGGACTGTAGGTAGTTAATGGCTGCTTGTGCAGTGGAGGGTGGGGTTTCTTCAGCAGTGTAGCTACTGATAGGTTGATAGTATTCCAGTAAATAGCCCTCCACCCATGCCCATACAACCCTAATTAAACTCAGTGGCTCACAGCGGCAAGGGGGCACCAGAGGACTTATTGGAATAACAGTTTCAGTGGGAGAAGGAAGGGGGTGAAATAGGTTAGGGGGTGGCAAGGACCAAAATTTGGGGCTAGCAAGATGTCTCAGACTTCAATTCAATCCTTAGAACTCACAGAAAAAAATGCCAGACGTGGTGGCAGGCATCTGTAATCCCAGCACTCCCCCTTCAAGATGGAAAGCAGAGACAGGAGAACTGCCCAGCTCGGAAGCCAACTCACCTCGAGGACACAGCACCAGAAAAACAAGATGGAGGGACCCTTCCTCAACAGGGTGGAAGGCAAGAACTGACTCCTCAAAGTTGTCCTCTGATCCCCACATGCACACATTCACGATGATAGTAATAAATACATGCCAAAGGACAAAAATTCGTTATGTGAATGTATAAGACTGTCAAGGATTTTTTTTTTAATTTGAAGTGCTGATAGCTGCAGTGTTTTTGAAATGCTAGTAATTCAATTACCTGTGGGGCATCTGCAAGTTCTTAACTAGCTAGAGAGGCATTCTAGTGGGAAGCCATGGAAGACATGAGTAATTTAGTGTTAATTGAATAATCCTGCATATCTTGACTCTCACTGCCAAAAGCAGACAGCCTCTGTGCTGTGTTTCCTGGAATGCATTCCCAGAAAAGATGGAGTCCAGATGGGAAATTGAAAGATGGAGAAAGCTAGGTAATTTGGAAAGGGAGGTAGGAAAAGGCAATCAAAGCTGAATCCAGAGGCGTAACTGCTTAGACTCTCTTTAAGTAATCGAGTGTAAGCCATGGACTTCAAAATAAAAAGACCTATCAAGTGAAAACCTGGCATAGAATCTCTAAGAAAGTATGCAGGGTGAGGAGATGAAGAGTGAGAAGGCTCTAGCTCCCAATAGTCATTTAGGATTAGCATACTCAGCCACAAAATAGAGTAACACCCTCCTTATAGCCCAAGTCTGAATACCAAAGAAATTGTCCATTCTTTCAATAATGACTGAGTCTCCAGTACTATTTGGGATGGAGGGTTGAGAATTTCTCCTTTGCCTTTGTTTAGAGTTTACATGGGGGCTAGATGGATGTCTTAGTCAATAGAGTATTTGTAAGACCTGAGTTCAATACCTAGAACACATGTAAAAATATATGGCATCGAGTTGGAGAGATGATTCAGTGGTTAGGAATACTTGCTGCTCTTCCAGATAACTGGGGTTCATTTCCTAGCAATCACATGGCAGCTCACAACTATCTGTAGCTCTAGGCCCAGAAGATCTCTTCTGGCCTCTACAGACACCAAGCACGCATGGGATGCATAGACATACATGCAGGTAAAGCACCCACACACAATTTTTTTAATTCCATGTATGGTGGCACATACCCAGAGCTATGGAGACACAGTCAGTAGGATTCCTGGTGCTCATTGGCCAGCTAGTCTAACCAAATTGGTGAACTCCAAGACAATGAGAGGCCCTAATTCAAAGGAAATAGTTGGCTTCCCTAAAGATGAGACCCAAAGTTGTCTCTGGACTTTTCATGTGTATACCAACACTCATGTGTGCCCACATACACATGTAAACAATCATAAAAATAAAAATTAAAGGGTTTGCATGGCATAGGAAGATGGGGGAGAAAGTCAGAGGGGGTGCACATGCCTGAAAGCCTACCATCCAAAAGGCAGCCAGGACAATCATGAGTTTTGGTCCATCTTGGGCCATATAACCACACCCTGTCTCAAAATTTAAAAAATTAGATAAGTGGAGATAAATGATATAGTTTGATACGTCAAAAAATTCTAAATATGCAAAGCAAGTCTCAATTTAAATAAGTTGAGAATTTTAAAAAAAATACTATTAGATCTCAGGGATATTATTTAATACTGCCATGACCTATACAAGGTGGTGGACACAAGAGGTTTTTTCAAAAAGGACTTCCTGAATGGTGTAGGATTTGGAGGACAGGGTAAAGAGGAGTTTCCACACAGGTAGAGGTAAACCTCTCCTTTGTGCTGCCAGCCTCACCCAGCTCTTTCCCCCTGTCGGGTCCCTCGGAAAGTCTTAGAAAAGTGGAAGATTCAAATGCATCAGGCCAGTGAATCAGCAAAGAACTCAGAGGATGATTGAGAAGCCAATAGATGAGCTTATGGAAGGGTCAGAAAGGGGTTAAGTGGAGTCAGGAGAAGTTCTATTTAGATTGCAACCAAGATCAGCACCAGCTATTTCACCAAAGCTTTTAAGAGTCCACGTAACTTAGCAACTGACCTATGTTTGGGTTTTGTTTTCCTTTTTTTCCCATGTCAATTTCTCGGTAGTAACTATCAGGGGTAGAAATGCTTAGGGTTGTGTGTTAACTGAGTGACGGGAAGAAAAGTATTGAAATATGCTCTGTCCCAAATGTCACAGTGGTAACAAGACAGGACAGGAAAGAAAAGATAAGGGGAAAAGACCCAGTTCTTGGGCTTCTCAGAAAAGCAAAACAAAGCCCCACACTATCAAAAAATGGCCTGAGGAACATGTTACAGACCATGGTTCCTAATGGAACCTTCCTTGAGAAGCTTCAGGGGTTTGAAAATCAGCATCAAAGCAGATAGCCTAGTCTTCAGACTCCCTCCCCTTCTTTATCCCACATTCCCTGGCCCAGTGCCCCCCGGGACTGAAGGGGATAGGAAAGAACTTATGCTCTTTTTCCTGACCCCAGACCCCGTAAGAACCCCAGCTTCCCTCCCCAGCATATTCCATTCTTTGTTAGTGGAGGCTTTGGAAAGCCAAAGCCCAGGGGTTGTCCCAATTAAAGGTGAACCCCTGGAATGGCAGTCATATCCTGTTTTGAGAAACACACCCATACAAGCACATATCCTTGACCACCCCTGATGGATGCCTAGGAGATGGGCAGCAGGCATTCCCTTGGGTAGTAGCAGGGACAGCTCCCAGGCTCCTGGGTTATCACTGGAAAGATTATTCAGATCAGCACCACGCTGGTGGACAGCTCACAGCAGGCCCATTTTCTCTGTCTGCCCAGACACTCCTTTCACAGGACCTTGGAACCAGGCAGAAGTAAGGCTCTCATACTTTGCCCACCCCCTCCCAGGACGTCCACATGACTTCATTTTAGAGAGTCAGGTGCCTGAGCATGTGTTGCTGCCTGTGCTGCTTTCGACCTCCATGAGGACACCAGAAAGTCTAAGCCTTTTTAGCTTCACATTCTTCCATCTTTAGGGTTGTGAAAGAATGGTCTCAGGATGGCTGACTCTGCTTCTGATGTCACATCCACACTCAAGAAAGACAAAGCAGAAGTAACTTTATAACATCACTGAAGCTATTAGGAACACAGGCCTTCCTTGAAAATCCCAATTAGATCTTCCTGGCTAGGGCTGTCAGATGACTACTTTTAGCTAAAGAGGAGGTTGGAAGCATATCTAGATTCCCTAGCCTTTGCCATAAGATGAACAGGAGAGTGGGAGAGATCGGCTCAGTGGTTAAGAGCACTTGTTTCTCTTTCAAAGGATGTGCATTCCATTCCCAGCACCCCCAGAGTAGTTCACAACCATATGTAACTCCAGTTCCAGGGGATCTGATGCCTTCTTCTGACCTCTGTGGGCACCAAGCACATTGCAGTGCATATATAGAAATGCAGGCAAAGCATTCATTCATACATACTACAAGATAAGTAAATCTAATTTTAAATGTTTTATATATATATATATTTAAAACTAATAGGAGAATAACATAATCACATAACATGTCTTTTATAAGCAAAAACCTCTGGCCTCCACATGCATGGGCGCACACACACACACACACACACACACACACACACACACTTTCTCATTCTCCTCACCAGTCCAGCTTGCTTCCTGAACTTCCTCCTTGCTGCCTTGTCCTCCAGGCCTGTCTTGGATCTCAGCCTGTAAAGTGATTCTGGGAAAGGGAAGTAATTGGTGGAACTCTTGCTAAGCTGAGAGCCCCTAGGGTGGTGTGGGTCCAGTGTCTTGGCCCAGATGGAGCCATCCAGGGAAAAGCATGAGGAAGGGCAGTCCCCTGAGGACAGAAAACGGATGCATTAAGGAAGAGGCATCCCTCAGGAAGTGATCCATCACCCATGACATTAAAATGGAGCTGGGAAGAGCTAGAGGACAAGCACATGCAGAAGGAGCTCCCTGGACAGTGCCCAGAAAAATGAAACCAGATGAGCTCCCTCTGTCCTATCTGGATCCCCTGCTTCCACAGCCTCAGAGACCCCTCTCAGATCACAGACTTGCATGAGGCTGGAGAGCCTAAAGCCTGATTAGATTCTCTCTTAGCTACATGACCTTTGCCCTCATAAGGAGCATCCATACAAACCACACAGCCTTATCTGTGGAGTAGGAAAATTCAGCCAGTCATTTTTTAAGTCATTTATCTTGTTGTCTGTGTTCCAAATCCTTGGATGCATTTATAAGCATGTTTTTATTGAATTGATTAGAATGACCAGATGTTTCTCCCTTCATTTTGGCATGGGCTCCAGTCTATGTCTGGTGATAGCACCAGAGCCTTAGGGTAGGGATGAATGGGAAATAAAAGGTAGAGGGCTGGAGAGATAGCTCAGTGGTTAAGAGTACTCACTAGATGCTCTTCCAGAGGACCCAAGTTCAGTTCCTAGCATCCACATTAGTTAGCTCACAACCACCTGTAACTCCAGCTCCAGAAAATCTGATACCCTCTTATAGCCTCTGAAGGAACTCATACACATGTCACGCACGCACATGCACATACACACACATATGCATACATACACATATATACATATTTAATAAAAGTGAAATAAATCATATTAATTAACTAAATCAGAGTTCTTCTCCCCTACACATGGCTCTGGTGAGCCCACTAGGTTTCCCTCAACTGTTGATGGAAAGAGACTTCTCCATTGACAACCCTTCTTCAGTCAACTACAAGTCACAGAGATCTTTATAGCTTGTAAGTCAAATCCCTGTTGATTACTTCATTGAAACTCAATGCAAGATACACAATGGGGAACCAAATTTCCCTCTAATACCACCTAAGTGAAACTCACTCACTGGGCTGGTGGATGCCTGACTGGCTTGTGTGTGGTCCTGGAATCTGTCCTCAGCACCAAAAAACACAAAAACAACATTTATCATTCTAGTGTCTTCCATAAGTCTCAGCTCTTGAGGTCTGAAGTTTTTAGATAGTTTGTTCCCACAAGGAATAATAAATAAATAAATCCAACTCCAACAAGACTTAGAAGCAGTTTACATCCAGGGAAGCACAGCCAATGAAGACTGTGGTGTCCTTCCCTGCTCCAACACAAAGCAGTGGCAGATAACATGCCAAGTAAATTTCCAATTTAAAAACACATAAGCACACATAGCTTAACTTGAAAAGCATATGAGGCCCTCCTCAGACACACTGTAGGGCTGTGATGTAGGACTCTCAGGGCTCCAGCACTGCAAAGTGTCTGAGGCCTGAGGAGATGGCTTAGTTGGTGAGGACCTAAGCTTGATTCCTGAGGACCCAGATAAGAAAAGTGGGTGTGATGGTGCACACCTGTAACCCTAGCACTGAAGAAGTGGAGACAGGAGGATCCATGGGGCTCAGTGGCCAACCAGCCTAGCTGAGTCATCTCTCCAACCCCTAATTTAATTAATTAGTTAAAAGGTGGATGGTACCAGAAACAACATCCAAGATCGCCCTTTGGCCTCTACCTGCAGATGTACACATGTATACCCCAACACACTGTGTACACACACACACACACACACACACACACACACACACACACAGAGTGCCTCTTATTTCTAAGTCATTTGATCCATGTCATTTCATTCACCAGAACTGGCTATCAGAGTCCACACATCACCCCTGTACTTTAGGCAGCCCAGAGTGGCAGAGCAGGGCCAAACAGAGCCAGACTTTTGCTGGATCCTCCATGTCTTCCCTCTCATGCATCACAGATTACCCCGCGGGACACAATAACCCTCTGCACATTCAGAGTGTGCTGTCCAGCTCCTCCAGACAGCCCTGGAGAAACCAAATTCTGTGCCTAGGGCATGTGCAGGTCACCCACAGACACTGCAGCTGTTGTGGCTGCCGCCACAGCAGACATCCAGGTGGCCTTGCCAAAGTCTAGCCCTCAGTAGGGGAGATGAGACAGATGGCAGTATTAGGGAATGGGTGGCCGGAGAGCAGCTGGGGTACTTTGATGATCAGGCAACCAGAACCAGAGGGTGGGTGAGGCTAGGCAACTGGGAGAAGCCTGAGCTGAATCTGAAACCCTGACCTACTCACCCCAGGGCAGTTTTTATATTTGAATCACAAACATATACATCATGGTGGTGCACACACTGGCTTGAACTTTATTCCTTGCCCCCTAAGTCCAGGGCTGAGTCATTTTGTACAAGAGACTCAGAAAAGTAGGTTTGTCTCATGGAGGCACTCATTGCTTAGGTGAACTCCACCTTCCTGGAAATTTAATGTAGTCGTTGTCTGGTTTTGTGCTGCGGTGTCACCAAGAACGAAATAAGGTGGGAACAGGTTCAGGGTGTGGAGGCAACTGAGACCAAGACCTGGCTTTCTGGGACTGTTATGACACTTCAGAATTGCCCCAAAGTGAGACAAGGACACCTACCTTGGTATTCTTCCATAAGCCCATCGCCGGATGCCACACCATGGGAGAGAAGAAAGGGATGGAATTTTAAATGAGGCACTTCCCTATTGCCAAGAACAAGTCTCAGCCAGAAGTAGTGCTAAGCCATCCACAGCCAAGAGTCCCAGTTAAAGACGAGTCTGGGTAGCATTTATCAACGTGCTGCCTAATCTTATGTCAACTTGACACAAGCTAGAGTCACCTAAAAGGAGGGAACCTCAATTGAGAAAATGCCTCCGTAAGATCTGACTGTAAGGCATTTTCTTAATTTGTGATTGATGGAGAAGAGCCCACCAATGAAGGTGGCGCTACCCCTGGGCTGGTGGTCCTGGGTTCTCTAAGAAAGAAGGCTGAGCAAGCCATGAAGAGCAAGTCAGTAAGTAGCACCCCTCCATGACCTCTGCATCAGCTCCTACCCCCAGGTTCCTGCCCTCTTCAAGTAAGCCAAATAGGCTCCTTCTTCCCCAACTTCCTTTTTGGTCACAGTGTTTCATTGCAGTAATAGGAACCCTAACTAAGACACTCAGTATCCACTTCAGCTGGCCACCATCTTAACTTCTTATGTTAAGAATTGTAGCAGAGGGTTGGGGATTTAGCTCAGTGGTAGAGTGCTTGCCTAGCAAGCCGAAGGCCCTGGGTTCCATCCTCAGCTCAAAAAACAAAAAAACAAAAACCAAACAACAAAAAAAACCAGAATTGTAGCAGAGTGGTGATGGCACATGCCTTTAATCCTAGCACTTGGGAGGCAGATGCAAGCATATCTCTGAATTCCAGGACAGCCTGATCTACAGAGCGAGTTCCAGGACAGCCAGGACTACACAGAAAACCCTTATCGTGAAACACAAAAACAACAACAAAAAAAACAAAAAAATTGTGACAGCGTGTACAAGACTTGGGAAACCTCAAGCCAGACAAAATCCCATCATGGAGTGGGAAGGTATGCACAGAGCTCCACCTCTATCTGAGGAGCTATTGGCATTCTAACTTAAAACTTATTTTTAAAAAAGAAAAAAGAGTGAACACATCACTACATATTACCTTAAAAAATATTTTTAAAGGGAGCTGGAGAGACAGCTCAATGGTTAGAAAGCACTTGCTGTTCTTGCAAAAGACCCAGGTTCAGTTCCCAGCACCTAAATCTGGCACCTCGTAACTGCCTATAATACCAGTTCCCAGGGGATGCAATACCCTCTGGCCTCAGTGGGCACCTGCATGCCATAAATGCACACAAACTCATACAGGCACACACAAATGAATAAAAATAAATAGCTAGGTATGGTGGCACACATCTTTAATTCCAATACTTGGGAGGCAGAGGCAGGCAGACTTACGTGCGTTCAAGTCCAGCCTGATCTATATAATGATCTCCAGGCCAGTCATGGCTACATAGTGAGATCCTATCTCAAAAAACAGGAAAAAAAAAGAAAAAGAGAGAAACAAATAAATAAATATATTTTAACTTTTAATTGTTTTAAGGACTTAAAAGGTTGTGGGTGTAGCTCAGTTGGTAGAGTGCTTGTTTACCACGCATGAGTCAGGATTTGATTCCCAGCACCACAAAAAAATAGGATGTCGTGTCTCATGTCGTCTTACTACTTGGGAGGTAGAGGCAGGAGAATCAAGACTTACTGGTCATCCTTGGTTATATAGCAAGTTTGAGGCCAGGCTGGGCTACATGAGAGAGACCCTATCTCAGAAAACTAAATAGCCAAATAAATACATTAAAACAAAACTAAACTAAAAAGTAAAAAAAAAAAAAAAAAAAAAAAAAAGGTGGAAAAATTGCATTCCTCCCTAGTTTGGAGAATCAAGGAGCTGTATAGCCTTCCTTACCCGACTTCCAGCACCCCAATTTGATAGCCACAGTATAGAACTTTATTAAACACCTCTGAGAGACTGAACAATGCAGTTCTGGATAGGTTCAATTCTTGACTCTGCTTGTTTGGGCTAACCATTCCAGCCATTTTTAATGGTAGCATCATGTACATCCCTATTACTGTGTAATGGCCACCACTGCTTGTCTCCAGTGCCTGACGCTGCTTCCTATTATCTCTGTGCCCCTAAGCTGGTTTACTCAGTGCTCTCTACCCTTCTATTCTCTCAACTACAGAGCTGGACAGCAGCTCCCGTGCAGAGGGTCAGCCCTGCCACCTAAGCCACAGCAACGCTCCCAGCTGTGTTCTGTTTCATTGCCCCATCAAGCACCTCTGTTTACCCCCAGGAGAGGCAGAGAACTGCCCTGGAGATGCTTGCTGCCTGACAGAGGGGAGGCAGAGTGAACAAAGACAGAGTCCGGACTGGAGAGACTCAGCCATGAAGAATGCTTGCTGCTCTGGCATAGGACCTGAGTTCTGTTCCCAGCATCCACATCAGGTGGCTCACAACCACCTGTAACTCCAGATCCAGCGGCTCCAACACCCTTTTCTGGCCTCCACAGGTGCCTGCACTCATGTGTCCATGCCCACAGATAGACATACATGTATGCACAATTTAAAATAAAGTCTTAAAAACAAAATCACTAAGTCAAGGGAGAACATCAAGGGTCACCATGGGCCACACATAAGCAGCTGTCACGCAGAGAGCAAGCATGGACCCTAGAAGTACCTGATGCAGGCATTACAGCTGACAAGCCACAAACCTAAGGACCCAGAGAGGTCCCTAAGCTCACCAGGGCTCACATACAGTGACAGGCACAGCCAGGCTCTGAAGACCAGCTTGTCCTGTGGTACTCTCTGTACCCTTCACATTCACACACAAACCATATTGTCTGACACATGCTACACCGTGAGTTGGTGTATGGCAGAGCTTTCAGTGACCTCCACCAAAATACCAGCATTCCTCAGTGCTGACTTCAAGTCCAATACATCGACAGTGTGTGTGCTAAGCAGTCACTGATTTAATTACTTAATTAGACAGCATATTTTTAATGCATTAATAAGCCAGTTATACCTCATTATTCCTATTAATAGCCGCATAATAAGAATAGAATGAGGCAGGAAATAGCCCCAGTGTGAGGTCCTCCCTCTGGCTCCCAGAACACTGCCTGACCCAGAGCATGCATTCAGTAGGTACCTCCTGAACAGCTTACTTCTGATTACACTCATCTTGTTCAAATGTGGCTGCTCTCCCACTGGGGTACACCTGGCCTGGCTCCAGAGAGTAGCACCTAGCCCTAATCCATCTTTTGTGTAGCAGACACCTTTTGTTTCTCTTTTCCCCCTATGTGAATCTTGTTTCAGAGTTTCCCAAGGATACAAAGGCCTATGCAAAAGTTGGTTCAGGAAACCTGGAAAACCATGGTACCTGGAGAATCGAGGAATTTGCACTTGGCGTTGTATTTTGGGGGAGCTTCTTTCAGGTTGTTTTGAACACATGGAAATCAACTGACTAAACTGTAAATATAGAGAAAAATAAAAAACACCCTGGGCGAAGGGAAAGTGTTTCAGTCCTCAAAGACTGGATCCCCCTGCAGCTAAGAAAGGCTAAATTCATCCTTAAGGTGCCTCTGAGTTTTCTTTCCACTGATCCACGTGAACCCACACACCCGTGACACTTTGAGACAATGCATTCAGTAGGTACCTCCTGAACAGCTTACTTCTGATTACACTTGTGTTGTTCAAATGTCCTCGATAGCCTCAGCTGTCCTGGATCTAACTCTGTAGAGCAGGCTGGCCTTGAACTCACAGAGATCCACCTGCCTCTGTCTCCTGAATGCTGGGATTACGGACATGTGCCACCACTGCCTGGCTGTCTTTAATGTTATAATTCATGTTGCATTTTGCATCTCCCCAGGTGCCTGGCCTCATAACGAACTACCAGCCTCTAACAGTGGTGGGATATCAGCTCTTTCCCAACCCTGCCATTGATTAAAAAAACCAAGAGTCATGAGAAAAGTCTATGTATTGTGCAACTTTGCCAAGAACCTTAGAAAACACCCACTCCGGGCAAGGAATCTGGGGAAGAGGGGCAGGAGTGGGGTATTAGATGATAGGCTCAGCAGCCTGATTCATAACTGTGGACCAGGAATTGGAGGTGGAACAACCTGTTAAAAGAGAAGCTATAACAAGTCTAAAACCAGTGACTCACTCAGCTCTGCTGGGGTCACTAGCTGATGCAGCTGTAATGCGGCCTGTGTTCCTGAAATACATACAGCCTGGCTTCCTCTATCTTGCAAGGAAGGACCTAGTCTATTTGTAACAGTCAGTCCTGGTAAGAAACTGGTGGAATACAAGCCAGGTCACCAAGGACAGACACAAAGAGACAATTCATAAAGCCATCAGCAAAATTAGGAAAAAAAAAAAAAAAAAAAAAAAAAAGCGAGGAATGGTGTGGTGCCCAGGGCTGCCATTATCAGGGACTCATTACCATCCCTGGATCGAAAGGGACTGGTTGCTAGAACCCAAGGAAATAGCTATTTGAAGGTGGTAGTGTTTTCTAATAGGATGAGCTGTGTGGCCTTTGGTCCTTTGGTCCTTTGGTCCTTTGGCCCTTTGGTCCAGGCTGCAGCAGCCAGCAGGGAAATAAAGACCCTGTCACTCCCCCTGGTGGTACATCCTGTTGGTCAAGTCTAAGTCAGAGGGTAAGGATGATCCTGAAGTACGAATCAGGATGGAGGACAGAGGGCAGATAACGGGAGCAAATGTGCCCACACATTGGCCCGCTCAGCAGGCCTGTCTACTTACCTGGACCACATGGAGGCTTCCCACAATCTCTGGCTTCCATCTGAGATTAAGCTGTGGCGATGATGAGAAAGGGGTTGGGACATTTGAGGGGTTATTTCCAACTGGCTGTGCCCCTCAGTGCAGGTAGGCTGACTACTTAATTACCTGAACAGCTGTCTACCCTGGGTCCTATCCCGTTATCACATTGTGAAGTCTATAAGAGGATATGTTTCATTTGTGATGTTGTATCTTCCCATGCTAACACAGTCTCAATTTTTAGTGGAAATTGCTGTGAAACTAAAGCTTCATTTTTTTTATATTTATTTTGCAGCAGTGGGGATTGAACCACACAGGCTAGATTCTCAGACATCCTTTTCCTTTTATTTTGAGATAGACTTCTCACTAAGTTGCCCAGGCTGGTCCTGAACTTAAGAGTCTCCTGCCTCAGCCTTTCCTAAGTAGCTAGTGCCACCACACCTGACTCAAAACTAGAAGTTATTCATAAAAATCTATGTTTTTTACATTTTTTACATTTATTTTGCAGCAGTGGGGACTGAACCACTCATTAACTCCTAGTACCAAGCTTAAGGGAATGTTTCCTAAAGCAAGGTTGAAAGCAAACTGCTCATTCAGTAAGTATTGAGCAGAGGGAATGTCTGAATGAATGCCACTCATTCTGTATAAACTGAAGGGATGCAAGAGTGAACACTGCTCAGTCTGTATGAACGGAGGGAACAGCAGTGTGAGTGCTGTTCAGTCTGTATGAACGGAGGAGACAGCAGTGTGAACACTACTCATTCTGTGTGAACCAAGGAACATCAGTGTGAACTTCAGTCATTCAATATGAACTAAAGGGATGGTAATATGAAGGACTGAAAATTTTGCCATGTCCTCTGCACCTTAATAAAGAACTGTCAGGGCTCCTCATGCGTAAACTCTAGGCTCTCTGAGATACATCTCTAGTCAGCTCTGTCTTTCCTCATTTCCCTCCAAGTTAACACTCTGTCTTCCACTGACCCCTGCCCATGTCCTGGTCCTTCCTGCTCTGTGGCCCTGCTTATCTCTGTCTAAAACATGCTTTTTTTTTTTTCTTTTTTCAAATTCTACTACCAAAATTCCACAGCCAAAGACTTTGCAGCAGGTTTTTTGTTTGTTTGTTTTTTCTTTTTGGGTTTTTCAAGACAGAGTTTCTCCGTGTAGCTTTGTGCCTTTCCTGGATCTCACTCTGTAGCCCAGGCTGGCCTCAAACTCACAGAGATCTGCCTGGCTCTGCCTCCAGAGTGCTGGGGTTAAAGGCGTGCGCCACCACCGCCCGGCGGTTTATTTTTTAATAACCACAAACTGGAGACAATTATGCCCATCGCTGGGGAAATGACTAACCAAATGATGGTATATCCATTCTCAGCAACGAAGAATATGCACCATGGAATCAAGGAACAATGTAGATAAAATCCAAAATCTTACGTTGAGTAAAGAAGTCATATTTTAAAAAGAGGAGTGTGTACTGCGCAGCTTTACTTAGGAAAACTTGGAAAATGTAAGCTGAGTTATGGTATCAAAAAGGAGATCATAGATTGCTTCAGTGAGGGTACAATAGGGAAGAGATGACCAAGATGTTCAGAGATCTTTGGGGAACGTGAATATGTTAGTTGATTGTGATGTTTTCAATGGTGTGTATATTCTTAAACCCATAAAATTGAATGCCTCACTATGGGAAGTTTATTGTGCACCAACTGTACCTCAAAAATACATACATATATATATATATATATATATATACTTTATATACAAAGAAGCTCGAATCAGCCATGATCTGTAACAATTATTGCAGCAATTCAATAAAGGTTATGATGTATGAGATACAAAGGTCCCCCAAGAAACCAACAAAAAGCACAGATAAGCCAGTGGAAAATGGATACAGAGCACAGAGAGGTAACACTTGATACACATGATAAACAAGCTTGACTAAAGTTTGTCTGCCTCAACAGAATGTAAAAATGCACTCTATTCACTGAGGGGCTACGACATCTCTAGTGATCATCCACCGGGAATCATCCTTCAGACAGAAGATACTCTCATGAACATAATGACCATAGCCCAGCATCCCAGGCACATTCCGGGCATCCAATCACATCTTAGCATCCTCACCACATTCCAGTTCTTCCACCCTCATCCCTCTGACTTCAGCATCCCAGGCGCTACCTGGGATGTCAGGGCACCAGATGCTACGCGTGCAGCTGAAGCCCCATTCCACGCATATGCATGTCCTTGAACTGTGTCCTCTCTCCTCAATCGTTAGCTGGAATATTTGCATATCCCATCCATTACATTTAAATTACTCTAGCCCAGGAAAAAAAGAGGGCTGTTCTAATCCTGGGCCAGCACAGAGCTCTGATGGGACTAATCGCTCTGCATTCCCTTACGTGAGCAGCATACCTAGCCTTCTCCCACAATGCACATTCCTGCAGGCCTGCAGGCTGATGTTTGAGCCTGCCTCCTCAGCCCAACCATGACTTCCCACCCTGCACCCAGAGTCATATTCCACCGCAGTTCAGCAAAGCTCTTCCAAATACATTCTTACTCCCTTCTAACAAGCATCCTAAGCTGCAGTGAGGCTCTCTCTCAGAAACATAAGATGACGTCACCATCTGTACCTTGGTGATCCCTTTTGAGAATGCACAGGAGCTGAGTCTTGCAGCGGGATCCCCAGCCTGGAGGCTGAGTTCATCAACAAGGCACCAGAAGCCTCCTGCCTCTGCCCTACCCCTGCACACAGGCAGCCCACCCACTCTCAGGGCTGCAGACTGACACCACTCACTCCCTCAGGGATTTCCTCTCCTAGGCCTCTGCCTGGCTGATGTTTGCTCCTAGCAGACCAAAACACTCAGCCTCCAGCTCTCAGGGAGAACCAGAGCAGAGCCTAGAGATAGGGAGGGCAA
This sequence comes from Onychomys torridus, assembly GCF_903995425.1. Lineage (NCBI taxonomy): Eukaryota > Metazoa > Chordata > Mammalia > Rodentia > Cricetidae > Onychomys > Onychomys torridus. The sequence continues at coordinate 53,162,039 of NC_050451.1, forward strand.
GCTGAGTGAGAGCCCAGCCTGGGGAGAAAAACCAAAGTGTGGGAGGAGGGGGGGCAAAAGGAAGAAGAGAAGCAAGAGCAGCTACAGGAAAGGCAGGACAAAGGGAGAGAAACTGGGAAACCCCAGGACACACAAAGCATATACTTTGTATACTGATGTGAACAAGTACCTGCTGGGTAGGGAATAAAGATTTCTCTAGAAAGCAAATAACGCCCCCCATGAAAAGGAAATGATCCTGTCAATCTATCTTCACCTACTGCCTGTGAATCCCTCCATCCAAACAGCCTCCCTCCTCACTGAGAGCTTGCAAAGGGACCCTGAAGAGAGCCGCGGTTGACCTTCTCTCCAAGCAGACCCAGAAAAGGCCCCAAGGCAGAAGTTGCACATGCTTGACCCTGTAGCTCGGAAGCCACACAGACGTGTAACTCAGGCTTCAGCTTCCAGAAGGGACAACGCTTTTGCTTTATGGATGTAGCCATGAGGGCCCCAGGAGACACGATAGCTTGTTATAAATTGAATGTCAAAGGTCCCCACAGGCTCATGTTTTGAATGTGTAGTCCCGGTCGGGGGCACTATTTTTAGGAAGGCTATGGCCTCTTTAAGAGGTAAGGCCTAGTAGAGAAAGTTGGTCATGGAGGACAGACGCTTGGACGTATATTATCCTAGGCAACTTCCTGGCTTGCTCTCTACTTCCCAGATGAAGTGAAGTGATTCGCTCTCTTACACCATAGGTTCCTGCCAGGATGCTGTTCTGCCCAAGCATATGGAACCAGGCAACGACAATGAATTAAAATAAAGCCCTCCTGCCTTATGTCATTGGGATCTGGTTCATTGGACTGAATGCTGGGCCTTCCTGAAGTTCACAGGGAGCTCTGGAATGCCTCGTTCACCATCTCTGACACGGAGGCTCTGGCGAGGGGCTGGGGGCCCAGCCCAGGAAAGCACCCGGAAGTGAAACCCGCACTAGGGCCTAAGTGTCTGGGTTCTCCTCTCCCTCTCTCCCCTGTGGATTCTCCCCGCTCCAGTCTTAGCATCAGAACCCCTTCCATGACAAGCGAGGTGTCCAAGCCCCAGACGGTGGAGCCCTGTTGGGAACGGGCTGTTGAGGAGGCACCAGCAGTCAGATGTCAGTCCTGGGAGAGCTGGAGAGAAAGGCATTTTCCAGGTGAAGATAATTTCATCCCGACTCTGAAGGCGTTTTATTCAGTTTTGTTTTGTTTTGTTTTGTTTTGTTTTGTTTTTCAAAGAACCCTCCACTTTTTAAAACCACAGGACAAAGTGGAAGTCCAAAGTCAGAGAGAGCAAGTGAATGACTCAGAGTGTATCTGTCGGCCCGGCCTGCAGAGGCCTGGTTCTCTGTTCCCTGCCTGGATGTTGCAAATTTCTTCTTCTATCCGTGTTATCATACTATTTTTTTTCTTTACTTCCCTTGAAAAAAAAAAATTTTTTTTTGAGACAGGGTTTCTCTGTGTAGTTTTGGTGCCTGTCCTAGAACTTGCTCTGTAGAGCAGGCTGGCCTCGAACTCACAGAGATCCGCCTGGCTCTGCCTCCCGAGCGCCACCCCATTGTGATTTTTTTTTTTTAATTGCAGTGTTGCATTCGTGGCCTTAGGCATGCTAGGTCAGTACTCTGCCACTGAGCTGGATCCCTGGTCCTTTATCACATCTTAAGAAGAAGTGTCTACTACAATGAAAGTTTTAGGCTGATTGTCCCAAAATCTCCCTTCCCTAAGAAAACTTTAGATTCAGGTGTTTGTCCTGGCATAAGTCGCGTCCCTACAGCATGGCCTCAGTGAGGTTAAGTGACTTGCTGAGTATCATGCGGCCCGTGAGTATCAGAGCCATTCCACACGCCCGTCGAAGAATGCACCGCATGCCCCCAGAGCCTCTGGTTTGGGTTCCTTCAATCACGGCTTCAGTGAGAAAAGTCAAAATGGAGGAGGAGCCTCCGGGGGATGACTGCCCCGGCCACAAAAGCTACCAACTCCAGCCCACATGTCGGGGTTAAGTTTTCCACGGTTCCCGTTGCCATGGCAGTAGAGGCTCTCGTCACCATCTGAAAACCCAGAAGAGGAGAAGAAGAGAGTTCAGCTCTTTGACTCGAGAGCTGACCAGTTCTGCAAGATATACTCAGTCGGGCCCTTGAATCAGGATTAGAAATTGGAGACAGATAATGGCACTCGTAGGCCCTGGTGGGATCATCAGCTTCTTGCTCCAAGGAGTTCGGCTCACTTGGCAGACATGATCTCATTCTCCTCCGCAGGCTCTGTTCCCGAAAGACCAGAGAAGAGATGGGGATGGTCCCCACAGAATCAGGCCAGGCTGGAGACCCCACCCAAAAATCAGAATACCACTCCAACTACTGCTTGGCCTAGAAAGTAAATAGGAATTTAACTGGGAATCTTGGTTTGATTCCTCAAATTTACCAGATGGAAAAATAAATAAGACACAGGATAGAGCATTAGAGCGGAGGAGGCATTTCTGCTTCGGGACCCATCCTCAGCACAGCATCTGGAGGGGCAAACAAGCCCAAGAGATTAAGTAAACTGAAGAGACAGACGTCAACACCCTCCTTTAAAGTCACTTGTAGGTACCAGGGCTACCCTCCCTGCTACCAGTGAGGGACAGTTTCCATACATCCATACAACGCTCCAAGTGGCACTTGTTTAGTGCTTTAATATGAAGGCTTTGGGAAATGATACTGTCATGGGGGTGCTCATCAATGGGATCAGCACCCTCCTGTAAGAGGCCCCTAAGCCAGGTGTGGTGAAGTATGCCTGTAATCTGAGCACTTGGGAAGGAAAGGCAGGAGACTCACAAGTTTCAAGCCAGCCTGGGCTACATAGTAAGGCCCTATCTCTAAATAAATAGGTAGAGTCAAGTAGGGTAACACATACCTAGTAATCCCAGCGCTTAGAAGAAGAATAGGATAAATGCCATCTTCGGATAATTCAAGGCTAGCTTAACAGGGCTACATGAGACTCCCCGTAGGGGACTGGAAAGTTGGCTCAGTGGTTAAGAGCACTTGTTGATCTTGCAGAGGACCCAGGTTCAATTCCCAGCATCCACATGGCAACTCACAACCATCCAGAACTCCAGTTCCAAGAGGATTCAATGCCTTCTCTGACCTGGGCTGGGTACCAGACATGCACATGGTGCCACAAACATATGTGCAGGCAAAACACTCATATACATAAAATAATAAATCTTTTTTAAAAATTTAATAAAATAAGTAAATATACAAGTAAGACGCTTCAGAAAGCTCATCTGCCCACTTTGCCATGTGAGGACCTAGTAAAAAGCCATCGTATGAGCCAGTGCACCTTCACCAGACATGGCATCTGCAGGTATTTTTCATCCTCCACATCCATGATAAATAGGCAAGTACTGTACCTGTGAGCTACATCCCAGGCTGGATACATCCATGATAAATAAATGGCTATTGCTGTGAGCTATCTGATTTGCAATGTTCCATTACACCAGCCCAAATGGACAGGTACTTGATGACTCCACCACAGAAGTAGTGGAAAGAAAAATGCCCATTTGAATCCATTGATCTGGGCTCAAAGCTCAGCTCTTCCTCCACTGAATAAAGCTATGTGCTTTCAGGCAAGTTAATCAATATTCCCCCCCCCCATCTTGGGGCTTTCAGAAAATACAGGGTAGCACCTTTCCTTTATGCTTTTATACAGCACTAGTACTTACATTATGAACACTCTTAACACTTGGTTCTGCATTCCATAGCTCCAGTTCTTAGGACTTAGGAACTTGGCTTAAGTCTTATTGGCAGAGAGGCCTATAGCACATTTCCAAACAGGACCACATATCAACATCCAATGTGACTGATCTGTGCCACCATGATAGGAAACCACAGAGACCTCATTTTGTCAGTGTGCTATCTAGCAGCCAGTCTTCCAGTCTAGAGAGGGGGCCAAGAAGGACAGAGCTGTTTGACCATCTGTGAATCAGCACTCTCAGCCCAAACTGCACAGGAAATTTAATTTGAAATTCCCAATAAGCTTAGCCTCAGGCAGCCTAGAAACAGTCTGGGAATGTAATTCTAGAGCTTCTTAGCCTGATCAGTATACTTTTAAAAAAATGAAGCACAATTGGGTTGGAGAGATGGCTCAGTGGGTAAGTCAATTCCCACACAAGCCTGAAGAAGTAAATTCAGGCCCCCAGAACCCATGGAAAGCCAGACATGTTAGCACGTGTCTGTAAAACCCAGTTCTCCTAAGGCAATCTTAGGTGGAGGTGGAGACAGGAGGATCTCCAGGAGTTTGCAGGTCAGCCAGAGCTGGCTCTTACAGTGACAAATGAGATTTTTGCCTTAAACAAGGATGGAAGGCAAATCAATACTAGAAGTTGTCTTCTGACTTCCACATGTGCACCAGGGTACGCACAAACCTACATACACACACACACATGAATGCCACACACAAAAATAAATAAAACACCTAAACAGGATAGACACCATCTGATGAGGATTCAACCAAGAATTACACATATCAAGAATAAAATATGCACCAGTCTTGTGAGAATCCATCCCAAAGTCAGTAGCAGTCAAGGAGTTGACCAACAGCCTAATTTCTGAGGCTATGGTTATTCACACTTAACAAATCCTTCAGAGCCTAACAGGCCTGAGTTAGATCCCTAAGTGGAGTCAGGTGCATGCCTTTAATGCCAACACTTGGGAGGCAGAGGCAAGCAGATCTCTGTGAATTCTAGGCCAGACTGGTCTAAAGTGAGTTCTAGGACAGCCAGAGATACACAGAGAAACCCTGTCTCAAAATACAAACAACACAGAAGCAAACAAAATGAAAAAAAGGTCCCTAAGTGTGGTTTGGGGGACTTGGGGGGGGTGAGGCTAATGGATTTAGGGTGGGGAAGATGTCCAGAGAACATCTATCCTGTCTTCCTAAGGTCCCTATGATAAGACAAAGTATGATTCCACCAAAGTTCTCCTGGAGAACCAATGAGTCATGTTGGGCTGACTCACAGAGCACAGGTGACCCCAAAGCAACAGCACCAGAAAGTCTTCACCCATCACGAATAACGGAATTACTTCTCCACAAGGCAGAGAGGGAGCCCCTTTGACTTAGCCTTCCCAGCCTACATACTCTAGCACCTCCCCTAGGCTCAGAGTCAGTTATGGCAGAATTGCAAACTAAAGGCTCAGAGGAGTGGCTGGAATCTCAAGCAAGGATCCAATGACCACCCACACCCCTCATTCTATGAGGGAATGTTAATGTTCAGCAAGGCCCTCTGTGACAGTCTTTCACAAAAAGATGCAGCTGATCTGATGAAGATGGCAGCTTTTTTTTTTTTTAAGTTTCATTATTTTGCTCAGAGTATCTCATTCTACAATAGGAGAGGTGGTGGAAACGTTCTGCAATCGACTATGGTGCAGTTTTGTCCACTTCAGCGATTAACAGAAAACCTTGGAAAGAAAGGGTAAACTATATGCCCTGTAACTTACATTCTCATTAAGGATGTTACAGGACTTCTAGGCAATCTAGTTCTGTCTCATTATTCCAAGTGAAGTAACACCTTGCAATGCTGCTGTGGCCACAAAATGGCAATGGCTACAGGAGTTGATCATCTGCCAGAATTATTACTGGGCCAGAGAGATGGCTCAGTGGTTAAAGCACTTGTTACACTGAGTTCGATTCCCCAGAACCCACTTAAAGGTAAGAGAGATCCGACTCCACAAAGTGGGAGATACATGAACAAAACTGAGGTCCCCTAAGGAAAGAAAGGGAGTGACTATTTCACAGCTGGCTAAGACACAATGAGATTCCTGTCACAGGGCAGCCTGCCTGTGTGGACATTGTCTTACACAAGCTATGCTAAGACTCATGCCCCCTTGGGGACTAAACACAAACATCTCCCCTGAGAACTTGGGAGGAAGATCCCTTCATATAACAGAGGTGGTGGCAATGCCTGAGAAGGATGTGAAGATAAGTGGGGGATGGATGGAGAGCCTTCAAAAACTCCACAGGCTTCTGCAGCTTTCTGAGATCTCCAGCTGGTGCAGACAGGTGGGAGGATGGGCCACTAGCTCTTTCCCACAGCACTGTGGCTATCCGATAAACCAAGAATGTCACTATGAGTATTCCCAGCTTGTTAACTTAGTGGAAGAAGCAAAAAGGGTTCAGGAACAACCATTGACCTGACACCACTGTCTGCATCATCCATGGCAGGCCGGACTTGACACACCACAGTGACGGGGAATCAGAAATACTGACTCTTTTCCATCAGAGACTTGGTGGGGGCTGGTTTTAATTATCGTGTCCTACTCTACTTAAGTTAATCTCCTGTAAGAATGCCCATTTATATGTAATGTACTCTCCACTGAGACTTAAAGAAGTGAAGTGACCTGCTCAAGATGACCCAGTTGCTGAAGAATTAGAACTACACCCACGATGGCATTCCATAGATGTACACTGTCTTTACTGAGAGTCTTAGAGATCTCTTTCACTGTAACTTAATTGATCCTGAATTCCTACTCAGTGGGGAGCAACTGAGTCAAGACATCACGTTAATAAAATTCCTGGCCAATGGTCCATGCATGCTATTTCAGGAATCTAACTGCCAACCATACATTGGTGTCCATCTATGTTTTCCTTGGGATCCAGCACCACTTAGCCAGTATTGTGTAGAAAGCAGAGATCCTGTGTTCCATAAGGAGAAAAAGCGTGCTTCAACCTAAAGAAACAGGCTGGGTGTGGGGAAAGGGCAGCAAGTCTGCAAAAATTCTACCTTCTGCCCGATAGAATAGGGCAGAAAAGTCTGGAGAAAGTAAATGCTTATTCCAAGCCCAGGGGAGGGGGATGGAAATCCCAAGGAGTCTGGGTGAGATCCCTGGGTGCTGCGCCTTCTTTTAACACTGGTGTTCCCGCCTTGGCACAGTTTGCCAAGGACACAGATGCAAAGATTCAGAACTCCCCAGTGTAAACAGCGACAGGCAGCCTCCAGGGTGCTGTCTTCGGTGCTGAAGTGGCACAGCTCGGCGCCTGGAACAGGCAGATGCAGCGAGGACATTCCCAAGCTACTCCATGCCCCACTTCCAACTTAGCTTTGGAGCCAGAGCAGTCCTCTGCCTTGGAACTCAGCTGCTGTTTTTCAAAATTGGGGCAAAATCCCTTAAACCCTCTCGTTCCTCTACTATCACCATCGAACTCCGCTCCTGAAGACACAGAAAGGAGATGTTGGACGCTTCAAGGGCTGTATCAGAGCCAGTGAGGTGGCTCAGCAGGTAATGGCATCTTCTGTCAAATCTGACACCCTGGGTTTGATTTCCAGAAACCACACGGTGGAAGGAGAGAACCAATTCCCCCTAAGTTGTCCTCTGATTGCTACACAGAAGCGCACACACACACACACACACACACACACACACACACACACAAGTTTAAAAGTCTACAAAAAAAATAAGTTTTATACCATCCAATTACCATGCCAGAGGACTGGCCATTCACATCCCAAAGATCCACTTTCTATGTGTTCTTATCCCTCCTGGTGACTCCTCTGACCCCTTCCTCCAGGGCAACTCTCCTATACCAAGCCTCTTCACCAGCCCATTTTCCAGGGCCACTCTTAGAAGAAAGTCTAGGAGAAGACTTGTATGAAGGCCAACCTTCAGAGAATTGAAGGGGATGCTGCCATTTGAGACAACAAACAGGAAAAGGTTTCTCAAGGTTTATAACATCACACCCGTGGGCAGCTTCCTATTGTCCTACCCATGACAGGGCTGGTCACTATCATCATTATGATGTGTTATGGAAACTATAAAAAGGGAAATACACTTCATTTATTACAAGCCAAGATTAAATGGTCTTAATTAGAATGCAACACAAAATGCTTGTCTGAAAACACAGAAAACCCATAGATCCTAGTCTGAAAATATCCCAAATCTAGTTGGGAGATGAGTAGTACTTTGTAAACTAATCATCTACATGCCAAGACTCCAGCTAGATTCCCTGAGAGCCTAGAGATGGTCTTGAGTACCTAGGCGTGGATCTTGACAAGTTTGTCAGGCTAATGAAAAGGAAAGTTTAAAGTTCAGATCATTGCTATGCATTTGTTGCTTTTGTCTTGAGGTTCTGCAGCTTGACCCACAGAGCATCCTAAATGAGGGCTCATGAGCTACAGCCCCAGCTCACAGCAGAAGTCTTGAGGTCCGAAGAGCATGCTCCAAGTCCTACTGTGACCCTATTTTGTGTCACTGTCTTTTGCATGGGAAATGGCCCCCACAGGTTTCTGTGTTTAAACACCTGATTTCCCAGTCAGTGGTGACGTGTAAGGGTAGGATCTTTAAGACTATGGCATAGGTATCAGAAGCCAATTGTAGGGTGCAGGCCCTGGAGCAGATAGCTACTTCTGGGTCTGGTCAGGCTCTCTGCTTCCTGAGCCACCAAGATAATGATTCTCAACCTATCATATCAGATAGTTACGTTATGATTCATAACAGTAGCCAAATGACAATTATAAAGTCGCGCTGAAATAATTTTATGGTTGGCGATCACCGCAGCATGAGGAACTGTATCAAAGGGTCACAGCATTAGGAAAGCTGAGAACCACTGTGTGAAGACAGGAGCTGTCCCCCACTGCTGTGGTCTTGGCCATCATGCTAACCCTGCCATGATGGAGTATATCACCTTAAACTGTAAGCCAAAACAAACCCTTTTTCCATGATTGGAAGTTGCTTCTGTCGAGTATTCTATTACAGAGAGGGGAAAAAAGAAATGAATACAGTGTGTTCTTAGAATAATCACATTTAACTTCACTTTTCTTATAATGAGAATAATGAGCATATCAGCCTTAGTTACTTTGCAGATATATTGAGGAGACATGGAAGTTCGCTCTACCAATGCAAATCACAGTTAAATGAAGCATTTCTGACTGTCTAGTTGCAATGCCTACACTCGGCCATAAGAGCCATGAGGGTAGGCTGTGTCCTCCTGACAGGCAGCCAATGGTGAGCTCAGGATCGTGTCCCTGGAGACAGGTATCCAGGGCATTTAGATTCCAAAAGAGATCTGCCTTAAGGAAGAAAAAATATACCAAGTTCGACCTCAGGGGGCAGTTCTGTCCAAGCCACCCCTAGGGTTCAGGGCTGAGAGTACAGAGGGAAAAGATAGCTTTCACAGGAGGAGTTGGCCCAGCACATTGGCTCCAGATGGGATTTCAGCTGGAAGCATACAGAAGCAGCTGAGCTCAAAGAACACTGAGGTTTTCTGGACCTGCTCTCTGGCTGGCGGATGAACCGCATCAAGGAGAAATGGAGGCCAGGTGGTGTGGACAGAAGGGAAAGGAGACGGGGTTTAGAAGAAGCAAGGAAGAGGTCACAATGGAGGGTCACATTCCAAATCTTTCACTAGAGTGGAAATTTTCAACAAATACATCACCGGATGCCGCTAGATCTTCATGAACAGAAAAAATTTTCAGAACAAGGGTCATAATAGATTGTTGAGTTGGATGAGACCTTTTCAAATGCCCTAATTCCCCCACCTCCATTTTACAAATAAAAGGATAGCCAAGAGAAATGAAGTTCGGTCGGTAAATGAGTCCCTTGAAGATACAGAGCTGGGATTCAGGTCACCTGATTCTCAGGTCAGTATGTTCCTTACTATCAATAATTGAATGGAGGCCTGGGAGAAACAGTACCATCAGTAAAGGTTTTTTTCTCACTTGTCTTGCAAGTGTAAGGACCTGAAGTCAATTGCCAGAACCTGTTTTTTGTAGTGGTTTGTTTTGTTTTGTTTTTAAAGGGGGCTTAGAAAGATGGCTAGGTGCTTATGAGCACAGCTGCTCTATCAGAGGACCCAGGTTCAGTTCCCAGCACCTACACGGCAGTTCACAACCCTCTGTAACCCCAGTTCCAGAGGATCCACACCCTTTTCTGACCTCTGCAGGCACTGCACACAAGTGGTACACTTGCATATATGCAGGCATTCATAGACATAAAATAAAAATAATAAACAAAAATATTTTAGAAGGGTGGGGATCGTGGCATGTAATCCAAGATCTGACGAGGCAGAGACAGATGGGTTCCTGGGGTTTGCTGGCTGTTGTGTAAAAGGACTTTTCTTGGGGAGACAAAACACACACCTCTACTCACCCCAGATAGGGAGCTCATGACAGACCAAAGTTGGAGGTCCCCCCAAGTCCAACTTGGTGCACCAATGAATTTTATTGGAGTCACTCACAGGAGTATGGGTGAGGGGTTCCTTGCAGGAGCAGAAATGACTCAAAGACATTTCATCATCCAAACCTACCCAACAGGGGTTACAGTTCACAAAAACTGGGAACCTGGAGCACACAGCCTACAGGCAACTCAACTTGGGGAGTGTCCTTCCTAAGTGACTCCCTGGTCTAAGCCTCTTTCAGGCAGCTCAGCTAGTTTCTGCTCAGAGTCTTCTTTACATCTTGGCTTGTCTGAGAGTGACTGTCACCCCCTTTACTGCTTACTCTGAGAGGGTGGGGGCCTAGTGAATCTAGTCCATTTCAGGAACTTCCTGAACCTATTTTGAGTTATCTTACTGCTTAAGGAGCTTCACTGAAAAAATAGTCCAATCTCACAGGAAACTGTTGCACAACACTGGCCAGTTAGCCTTGCATACTTGATTAATTCCAGTCCAATGAGAGACTTCATTTAAAAAAAAAAAAAAAAGTGAACAGCACCCAAGGAACAAAAGCTGAAGTTGTCCTATGGTCTCCTCCACATACATAGTACATAGAGTACACATACATGTACCCACACATACACACACAAAAATAAGAACAACTGAATGGAGGTAATAGTGAAACTATTGTAGCAGCTAAGCACAACACTGCAGAAACTTAAGGAGTGAAAAGTTTTGGGTTTTTTCCCCCATTTCCATTCATGTAAGTCACAATATGAATACCACATGAGTTGGGCTCTCTGGAACACAGCCTGATGGGGAGATTTGCACACTGGATGGTTGTAGGTGAGTACATTTGGAGCAACATCTGGATTGCCATGGTCACAGTGGAGGCTTTAGATAAAGCTTCCATTACACACAGCTGTAATTCTAGCTCTTAGGAGGCTGAGGCAAGAGAATCCTGAACTCAAGCTGTAAAGAAACTGTGTAAAGAGAATTTATCTGAGGTGGGGCAAGAAGGAGGAACCTTGCACTGACATCATTCAATGTGGGTTGAAGCTTCAGGTGAGGCGTCTCTCTTTAAAACAAGAGCAATTCCTAAAGAATTCAGACGCTGGGGCTCAGCCGCTACGCACCGGAAGCTAGAAAAATGGAAGCTTTGGACCAAACGGAGCCCTCAGCCACCCACCACAGCACAGCATCACCCTTGGTGGTCCAGGTTTGGGATGGGAGGGGCCACAGCCTTTTGCCACCTGATCATTCAAGGAGTCATCCACCTTTCAACCAGCTCTTACCTCAGGTTCTAAAGTTTTTCTGGACCCAAAAAATCTGCAGAGAACAGTGATGTAGTGTCCGGCTCCTCTGTGTGTGTGTGTGTGTGTGTGTGTGGTATGGAGTGACCAGCAGAGAGTCATCTTAGGAAGCATGTCCTGTGTCACATTGTTCTGCTTTGTTTTTTGTTTTTTGTTTTGTTGGGGTTTTTTTGTTTTGTTTTGTTTTGTTTGGGGTTTGTTTGTTTGTTTGTTTGTTTGTTTGTTTGTTGGTAGTTTTGCTTGTTTGTTTGTCTTTGTCTTAGTTGGGTTTATTTTGTTAAGATGGGATCTCTCTGTGTCCTTCAGGCTATCCAGGAATTCCATACATATTCCAGGCTGGCCTCAAATTCTTGTCCTTCTAGCCCAGCCTCCCAAGTGCTAGGACAATAGGCATGTACCACCACCCCACTGAGACTTTTGGTCACCATTTGTGACTGTCCTGTTCCTCACAAAGTCAACCCATTCCTCATCGCCACAGAAGAAAAAGAACAGAACTTTTCAGACCCAGGGAATGACTTCTGGGTATTCAGTTCTAAATGCCAGAACTATTTGAATAACTCCGGCTTTCTACAGCCTCAGCTCAATGCAGAAGTGCTTTTCATTCTTCCCTGTGATGACCTATGGCTTTCTCTTGAACAAAGGGACCATTCCTGATTACCTCAGACTGCTTCCTCGGTTATTCCCAGAGCAACTGAGAAAGGCCCCTATCCAGAGCATTACCCGGGCAGGTCTTGGCTGAGCCACTGTTTTGAAAGGGATGATTCTCTCTGAGGTAAGATTGGCTTCAGGAAGATTATCAGGTAGAAGAGACTCAAAGAGCATACATCACCCAGCCCCCAGACTCTAGAAGATTCTTCCTCTGGGGCCTTCAACCCACAGAATGAGGAGTTGTCACCATGTTCAAGATGTTTCTAACAGTCATGCTGGGTTCTCAGTGCAGCTACTGAAGCCATGTGATCCACCTACCCAGCCCTGGACTCCAGTAATAAACTAGAGATAATCCATTTGTTATTCTTGTGAGTCCTCGTGAGACTGAGTCACCCTTTCTAGTGTCGATGATTACACAAGATTCTAGATTTTATTTGATCATATTCAGACACATGCCCAGGATTCTTTTTAAAAAAGCTTTTTATTTTATTTTTAGTTACATGCATATTTATGTGTGTGGAAAAAACTGAAAAGCCTTGTGTAGCACAAGCTTGTAATCCTAAAATTCTTGAGAAGGCAGAGACAGGAGGATTCTAGGGTTCATTGTCCAGCCAGCTTATCCAAATCAGTGAATTCCAGGCCAGTGAGAGACTCTGTCTCAAAAAAATAAGGTGGTTGGCCCCAAAAAATGACAGCCAAAATTGTACTCTGGCCTCCACAATCACATGCACACACAGCTCACACATCTGAACACTTGGACACACACACATATACACAAAACAAACTCACTTTGAGTGTATGTTTTAAAATTATTTTTAGATTTATTTAAGATGTATGAATGTTTTGCCTGCATGTATGTATGTGCACCATGTATGTACCTGGTGCCCTGGTAGTCAGAAGGCCTGTGATCCCCTAAAACTGCATTTATGGGTTGTGAGTCACGATGTGGGTGCTGGGAGTTGAACCTGGATCCTCCAAAAGAACAAGAGCTCTAAACCACTGAGCCATCTCCCCAGTCCCTTGACTGTTCATTATGACTTGAGGTTTTAGCTGATAGTGTAAGCGCATTGTATGATTTATATAAATGCATGTACATTGGGGATGCACACTCAAATTTTTACTGACGGAGAACCTAGTCAAAAAGGTAAGCAGTGGGGCTGTCGGGATGGCTTGGTGAATAAGGTGTTTGCCAATAGAAATGAGAGAACCGCAATTCAGATGCCCAGACCACAGATAAAGCTGGGCAGGAGTGGCAGCCTCCTGTAATCGCAGCACAGGGGATCCCTGCAACAAGCTCGCTGGCTAGACTAACTGGAACTGACAAGCTCCAGTTCAGGGAGAGATCCTGCCTCAAGAGACAAAGGAGAAAGCAATCAAGGAAGCCACCTGACAATTTCAGGCCTACACACACACACACACACACACACACACACACACGCACACGCACACGCACACGCGCACGCGCACGCGCACATGCACACGCACACGCACGCGCACACGCACACGCACGCACACGCACACGCGCACACACACACGCGCACACACACTATGCACACACACACGCACACACACACACTATGCACACACACTACGCACACACACGCACACACACGCACGCACACACACGCACACACGCACACACACACACTATGCACACACACACGCACACACACACACTATGCACACACACTACGCACACACACGCACACACACACGCACGCACACACACGCGCACACACACGCACACGCACACACACTATGCACACACACTACGCACACACACACGCACACACACACTATGCACACACACGCAAACACACACACACTATGCACACACACTACGCACACACACACACGCACACACACACACACTATGCACACACACACGCACACACACACGCACACACATGCACACACACACACACGCACACACACACTATGCACACACACGCACACACACACACACACACGCACACACACACTATGCACACACACACGCACACACACACACTATGCACACACACTACGCACACACACGCACGCACACACACGCGCACACACACGCACACGCACACACACTATGCACACACACTACGCGCACACACACACACGCACACACACACACTATGCACACACACGCAAACACACACACACACTATGCACACACACACGCACACACACACTATGCACACACACTACGCACACACACGCACACACACACGCACGCACACACACGCGCACACACGCACACGCACACACACTATGCACACACACTACGCGCACACACACACACGCACACACACACACTATGCACACACGCAAACACACACACACACTATGCACACACACTACGCACACACACACACGCACACACACACTATGCACACACACACGCACACACACACGCACACACATGCACACACACTACGCACACACACACACACGCACACACACACTATGCACACACACACGCACACACATACACACACGCACACACACACTATGCGCACACACACGCACACGCACACACACACGCACACACTACGCACACGCACACACACACACACACGCACACACACACACTATGCACACACACTATGCACACACACACACTATGCACACACACACGCACACACACACACGCACACATGCACACACACTACGCACACACACACACACGCACACACACACGCACACACACACACACACACGCACACACACACTATGTGCACACACACGCACACGCACACACGCACGCACACACGCACACACACACGCACACGCACACACGCGCGCACACACACACACGCACACGCACACACACACGCACACACTACACACACGCACACACACACACACACGCACACACACACACTATGCACACACACTATGCACACACACTATGCACACACACTATGCACACATGTTGGAAGAAGGACAAGCTGTTGTCACAAGCCACATAAATGAATCTTCATGGTCACCCTGTGGTACTGTTTTTTGGAAAAGAAAATGGAAACTCAGGAAGACAAAGATTCCCAAAGACCATAAGCTTCGGGATGTATGGAGAAATGAGGACGAGCCCGCTATAAAACTTGAGTGAGCAATTCAGAAAGGTACCTGGAAACTAAAAGGCAAATTCCAGACTGATCACTACTGAGTCATGAGCTCTGCCCCCATTCTATCCCCGGAAGATCATGTCAGGAAAGCTCAAAGCACCACTCACTCCATCAGACTGAAAGATATTGCCTGGATCCTAAGAGTGAAAACATCACCCCTGAAGAAAAAAGCCAGGCATAAGTCCTAGGACATTCTAAAGATGTTACCACCATCGGCACCAACAAACACACACGTCACCTTCATGAGTAGGTCTGAAATGGGAAGCAAGCCCCCAATCCCAGCTTGACTCTGGCTGCACAAAGGGTCTGATCCTGGCAAAAGCCAAGGCATTTCAAATCTGTGACTTTGTAGGTTGCAGTGTTTAAAAATAAACATACCCCCACTGCCCCGTGTGTGCTACACACACACACACACACACACACACACACACACACACACACACTAATACATAATGGGGAGAACTAGTCATTGGAAGAACGGAAACCTATTTCTCACTCTGCAGCGATCCAGTCTGCCTCCCCCAGCTCGGAAATGTGCTGTGCTCAGCGTTTCTGTGCGAATGCTGCAGCCCTGGTTAGAATAAGGAAGGCAGCAGCGGATGCAGCAGCAGCAACAGTAGCAGCCACAGCACAGGCTCCAGGGGGTGGGAATCAGATTGCACCATTTCTACCTCTTTGGCGACAGAAGCTCCAAGTGACAAGGAGGGTGAGAATGTAGTCCAGAGGCTGCTGGGCTATGGCACTCTGAAGGTGGTGAGTAGCATGCTATTCACTGGGGCATCAGCCGAGTAAAAATTCTGGGTCCTGATGGAGGGTTTTGTGTGTGTGTGTGTGTGTGTGTGTGTGTGTGTGTGTGTGTGTGTGTATGATGGAGCACATGATGGACGGGAACTTACATTTTCATGGCACAGAAATACATATGTATCTGTGAATGCAGTAAATAAATAGGACACGGTGTTTCTGAGCAAGAGACTCAGAGCAGTAGTCGCGTGTTCTGAGGTTCAGAGAGATGAAACCCTAAGATTCCAGAGCTACTAATGGACCAGTCTAGAACCTAGAGTCCTGATCCGCAGCACAAGATTCTTATATTATATGATAGCTGCCCTTGGGCCAAGTGACTCATACTCCTGGGCATGAAACTAAAGACTGCAGCCACAATGTGAATGTCACTGGGACACATTTCCTGGTTTGCAGTGAACATAGAAAACTATTTTAGACTAACTGCAACTTGAGACACAGTCTGTGTTGCCAATAAACCGCCCAGCCCTGGTGGCCACCTCCTCCATTGGGATTATTCTCTGTGTACAATCCCAAATACTTCCAGCATCTGGGAATCCTCCTAGCAAGGAGCTGAAGCTGGGGCTCAAGAGCTTGCCATATCAACAACTTCCCCACTCAGCCCATAGACTGCATGTTTGCCAAATGCCAACCATATACCAGGCATGATGTAAGTCACCCTCCAGTTTCTGTTTTATTTTATCTTATGGTCATGCCCAGGATCTCTCACATGCTGACTGAGATATACTCAACAGCCCCAATGCTCACATTCGATATCTCAAGGCTCAGCACAACATCCCGAGGCCTTACTACCCTATTGTCCAAACTTGACAAGTCAGGAAGACTGAGGCTGGGTAAGGTTTAAAAGTGTGAGCTGGCTAAGACTTTTTTCAAATTCCTATTTTCCTTAAGAATCATAGCTTTTTTTTAAGTTGTTTTCTATGATTCCCTCAACCAGTATGATCTTTGCCTTTAAAATGGAAGAGAATATTCTCTCCTTAATGAAAAGTAATTATCTACAGTGCTGTGGTTCAAACGGGCAAACAGAGCAGAATACTCAAAACTTTGACTGTTAGCCATCACATATGCCATGGGGGAGGGGGGACCCTCCAGTCTGTCTCATATTTTTCTGGTTGCTTCAAGTTAACATGATGAGATCTTTTTCAGAAACTTGAGCGCATCTATCAGCCAGGTCTAGAGCTGTGGGAGCTAGATAAGTTCCTCTCCTTCCCAGTGCCTCCATCTTTTCTCATTGATAAGCTGACGACTCAGACTAGGTGATTTCTCTCCTCCCTCTGAGCACTGAAATTGCATTCACTCCTTTCTCCTTAATCAAGCAAGTCTCGTGTTCCCTGGGCACGCCAGATGCACTGTTGATGCTGGGAGGGTGTTTCTCCAAATCTGGAGGAGATGTTATTTGCCGGCAGTTCCTGTCAAGCCCCCTCCATGCCACCACCCATCTTCAGTCGTGGCTTCCTAACACACAGAGCTACCAGCTTCCTCTGTGCCCTGTCTCCACACTAAGAGGTCTACGTTCTCCTCTCTTGCTCTTTTCTATAGTAGCACTGAATGTGTGCTCAATAAGCCACAGTGCCAGGCACAGTGCTAAGCAGCTTTCATGCATGACGTCATTTAACCCCAACAATAATTCTATTCAGTAGATAATATGATTAGCCCAGCTTACCGATGAAGAAACTGGCAACTTATCCAAAATGGCATGGTTGAAAAATAATGGGGACAGAGATCCTGTTTGGGATGATGAAAGCTTCTGGAAATGGATAGAGGTGATGATTGAATGACATTGGAAATGTATTTAATGCTACGATTTTAAATGGTGTGGGGCATGGTAGCTCATGCGGGAGGCTGAGGTAGGAAGGTCGCCACAGTTCAAAGC
Source organism: Onychomys torridus (assembly GCF_903995425.1). Taxonomy (NCBI): domain Eukaryota; kingdom Metazoa; phylum Chordata; class Mammalia; order Rodentia; family Cricetidae; genus Onychomys; species Onychomys torridus. The sequence continues at coordinate 53,179,914 of NC_050451.1, forward strand.
CAGCCTGGGCCAGCCTGGACTGCAGAGTGAGACCCTGTCTCAAAATGAAACAGAATAAGAGGCTAAAATACTAAATTCATGTTACACATTTTTTTTTTACCACAATAAAAGGAAAAGAGTAGGATCAGGGATAGCACTCAGTTGGTAGAATATTTGTCTAGTACTCAAGAAGCCCTGGGTTCAATCCCCAGCACCACATAAAACTAGGCATGGAGGCACGTGTCTGAAATCTCAGCGCTAAGAGGTGGAGGCAAAAGAACTAGAAATCCAAAGTCATCTGTGGATATTGAGGCCAGCCTGTGCTACATGAGATTTGTCTCAAAAAAAAAAAAAAAAAAAAGGAAAAGGGGAAAGAAGGAGAAGAGAGAAAAGAGAGGAAGAGAAAGAGAGAGAGCATAAGCCACCTAGACAGGTGTGGAGGAGAGAGGGAGAGAAGGACAGAGGAAGGGAGAAAGGGAGAGAGGGAGGGAGGAAGGCCAAAAGTAAGCACCATGTCTCATCTATTGCTACAAACAAATAGGGCTCACAAATGGAGCTGATGAGTCTGACTAAATTGTATCTGTTGTCAAATAACTAGGTGTGTATAACATTGTATCTTGATATTTGTTCGGAGACTTTTTTGTAGCTAGAACATGATCAAGGTTTTATAGGAAATGTCCCAGGGATTTTTCTAATAATGAATAAGAGGGTTTCTAAACCTGTGTGTTAAAGTAAGATGTGTGCTTTGTGTGTGTGTGTGTGTGTGTGTGTGTGTGTGTGTGTGTTCACACACACACACACACACACACACACACACACACACACACACACGGAGGGGGGGGGTGTCTCATGTAGCCCAGTCTGGCTACAAACTTTCTTGTAGCCAAGGATGACATTAAATGGATCTTGCCTCTACTTTCCCAGTGATGGATTATAGATATACACCACCACACCCAGCATATGGGGTGCTGGATATTGAACCTGGAGTCTCATGCATGTTAGACAAGCTCTATACAACTGAGCTACATCCCCCGCCCTTTAAAAGAGGTTGTCACATTGTTACATTGTTCCAAGATGGCATATCCTTTCTAAGTTATTGGCTTTCCATGTCCAAGAAAAGGAAACTCAAAATCTCTGTATTGTGTTCCCGGTTTTTTTCCCCATAGTACTTCCCTTTGTTGATGTTGTTTCTTTGGCGTTTGTGATTTTTGGATTGTGTTGTTGTTGTTTTGTTTTGTTTTGTTTGATTTGTTCTTGTTTTTTTCTTTTCTGCTTTGGAGCTCAGTTTCTAGTAGCTCAATACAATCTTAGAATTACTGTTCTACTCAGTTGTCCCTCTGTTGGTATTTATGCATACTCCATCTATATCAGTGCTTTTAGTCTTCCAGGTTGCTTTATTCTGACATTAACAGTAATTGCCAGTTTTTGTTGGTTAAAATTCAGCTCCTTGCAAGGTGTGGTGGCACACGCCTCTAATCCCAGCACTTGGTTTGGGGGAGAGGGGCAGAGGCAGGCAGATCTCTGTGAGTTTGAGGCCAGCTCGGTCTACAGAGTGAGTTCCAGGACAGCCGAGGCTGTTACACAGAGAAACCCTGTCTCAAACAACAAACAAGCAAAGAAATGTAGCTACCATTATTCTCTCACCCTTTGCGTTTTATGTTTTTATATGTTTCTTACAAATAACACATAGGTAGATTTTATTACAACTCCAGCTAGATCTATCTCCTTCAAGCTCTGCAATATGATTTGATGAAAAGCAGACTTTTGGGTTTTGTTTTCTTTCATTTTTTCAAGACAGGGATTCTCTGTGTAGCAGCCCTGGCTGTCCTGGATCTCGCTCTGCAGACCAGGCTGGCCTCAAACTCACAGAGCTCCACTGCCTCTGCCTCCTGAAAGATCACTCTTAAAATCTGCCTGTAGGATTCATTTCCAGGAGATTTTCTGGTTTTCTCCTTGAAGGACCTCTGTAAGCATGCTCTTCACACACCCCTTACAGCACGTTAAAAAAACGAGGCCTCTCCCTCAGTCTGTGTCACTCCATCACATCTGGTAAGCTTTGAATGGCATCTTGTCTCTCCCAGATCTTCCCCAAAATTCATAATCCCAGCCAGCTTCTTTAGCTTACGCTCTTGTGCTGGCCGTGTTAACCCATTGTGCCTGCAGTGAATTGTGCAGAATGGCATTTTCCTTGAAAACCAACCTCGATGAAAAGCTTGAGTCTCCAAAAGAAGGAATGCCTTAGATCCCTGAAGATGTTGCTACAATTATCCTCCTTCAGCCCTGAAATGTTGGTAAATTACTCCGGCCTTCATCCGAGACAAAGCCCAGGAGACCCTGGTGGAGTTTGCCAGCAGCTTCCTTCTGTGGTCTTCCTTTCTTCCTTCCGTGGCACCAAACCGGGGCCATCAGGCCTGGCGGTCAGATGTTTTGCTACTGAACTACATACCCCCACTTTGGGCCCTTCTTCCCTTCCCTTTTCTTTTCTTGTTTGTCTCCCTAGATATGTCTTCCTTCAGCTAGTATTTACTGAGCACTTGCTATAACATATTTTATATTTTGTCATTTTATCTTGATGATTCTATCATAAGGGTATAAGACAGGGCTGGAGAGATGGCTCAGCGGTGAAGAGCACTGGCTGCTCTTCCAGAGGTCCTGAGTTCACTTCCCAGCAACCACATGGTGGCTCACAACCATCTGCAATGAGATCTCATGCACTCTTCTGGCCTACAGGCATACATGAAGGCAGAACATTACATAATAAATAAATGAATCTTTTTTTTTAAAGGGTATAAGCATTATTCTCCCTAAAAGGGACCTCTGAAAGTTGGAGGTTCTAACAAAGCTAGGTTGTAAATTAATAATTAAAAAAAAGCAAGTGAGCAAGAACTCCAATACATAATGATATAAATTTAAAAGGGGGGCACTAGAGAGATGGTCCAGTGGTTGAGAGCACTGGTTGCTCTTGCAGAGAACCTGGGTTCAATTCCCAGCACCCCCATGGTGGCTCACAACCATCTGTAACTCCAGCTCCAGGGGATTGAGTGCTCTATTCTGGCCTGGAGAGCATCGCTTGCACAGGGTACACTTATATACATGCAGGCAAAATGTGCTTACATACAAAATAATAAAATAAAAATTTTTTAAAAAAAAAATATCTTATTCTCCTTTCCTCAGCTGGCCCCTTCTCTGGCCTGGAGGGCACTGCATGCACGTGGTAGGTATACCTACATTCACATAAGCAAAAGATAGGCACAAAATAATAAAATAAAAATTATTTTAAAAAAGCACCGGAACTCCCCCCCTCCCCTATTCCTTCAGCTAACCCCCTCTCTGGCTTCCCACACAGTCAGGCAGCCCTCTTGACTTTGGTTTCCAGCCACCTAACAAATAACTGTGGCAAGGAAGGTACATCAGTCATCAGAGCCTCCATCCCCTTGTCTCACCACTGCAAACCCCTCCCTAGCCCCTGCACAGCATGCACGGAACAGTCCAAGACCATGATCAGCTGAGGCAGCGCTCTTGCTCACCTCTCCAAACTCCAGATCTTTGCGAGCTTTCTGAAAGCCTCAAGAGTTGAACCCTGTCCCCAAAAGTCAGGGCATCGACTGCTGTGCAGCTCTGTCTCCCTGAGTACTTTGTGGTGCTTGTTCAGTCTCTGAGGCTCCTATGAGGAACACCATAAAATGGACTTTCTTCTGACTCTACCTCTGCTGGGAAGCCCAGAGGCAGGGACCACACAGTGTGGCCTGGGGACAAAGTTCATTTGCTGGCTCTCTTGGAAGAGTGAGGTATGATGGGAGCTGTGGACCTCTGGGCTCATCTTTGTTGGTCTTTTTTATGTATTTATTTCTTCTGATTTTATTTATTTGTGTGTGTGTGTGTGTGTGTGTGTGTGTGTGTGTGTGTGCGCATTTGCACATATGCCCCACAGCCCCCACATGGAGGTCATAAGGGTTGCGCTCAGGTTGCCATGCTTGTTGGCAATGCCTCTACCCATCAGGCCATCTCTCTGGCCCCTGGTTCATCCTTTAAAGAGAACACAGGAAGGTGGTGAAGAACTCATAGGTTATTACTCAGCAAAATTACTTGGTCCAACCATCATCTCCATGCTTCACATGGAAAACCAGATGGAACTGTAATGTCTCACCCAGCTCCAAGGCCCATGGCTGTTCTGTAGGGCCACCAGCCCAGGAGAGGGGGGTGGGGGTGGGATAAGGACCCAGACCCAGCCGGCACCTGGCACCTTCCCATCAGTGCATCCTCTCTCTCCTCACCTGCGGAGGAGTTCCCAAGGTGTTCACTGATGTCAAGGCCTTTTAAAGCTTCCTTGAAGAGAAGAAACAACAGGAGGTACCAGTTGCTGAGCTGAGACCCTGAATGGCAAGCAGTGCTGATGAGGAATCAGGAGAGAGCCTCACAGAGTGGGGACAGAGAAGAAAACAAGAAGGTCAGAGTACCAGGCAAGTGGAAGGTAGCCTAGCCTCTAGTTATCTGTGACAAAGGGACTAAGCCTCTGAAACGGAAAATGACTGACCCAAGACCACAGCCAAACCTAGAACATGAACCCAGGCTCCTACCTCCCTGTCCAGAAATCTCACACCACAAGGCCGCATGAAGCTATGCAGGCTTCTTTATTAGAGAGGAAAAGATCTTGGTAAAATTGTAACTGCTGCTTTATTGTGGCAAAAGAATTTAATTAACTGCCACAGTTCTTGTCCCGGGCAGTGAATAATTTAAATCTTAATGCTGGGGCTGAGAGTGGAGCTCAGTGATAGAGTGTGTGCTCAGCATGGGGACCCAAGTTCAGTCTCCAGCACCAAAACAATGAAAATAAAAATACCTGTTTGAGAGAGAAACAAATCACATAAAAAGAAAAATCTCTATTTTTTATTTATTAGTTATAGTCTGTATGTGTGAAAGGTAGAGTGAGGAGGGCCACAGCGCACATGTGGAAGTCAGAGGTTAACTTTCAGGAGTCTGTTATCTCTTTCTACTGTGGGTTCTGGGATCAAACTCAGGCTGTCGGGGTTGTGCGGCCTCCCTCCATCTTTTCCCACCCCCCCCCCCCCCCGCTTTTTTCTTTATTCCCCCACTTTTTTTTAAGCAATCCATCCTTTCATTTTTTATTAGTATTTTATGGTATTGCATATCATACACAGTGTCTGGTATCTTACTTATTGTGTGGTATCAGTTTGTGAATCTGACCAGGCACCAAAACACAAGGGATGTGTCTGCCAAACAAGAGACTTTGGTTTACCAGGCCTGTCTTAGGGTAGCCTGACATAAGAGTTCACCCAGAAGGAAGTATGTACCTTGATTGACAGCCTGCCACCCCCAGAATGTCCTATGGGAACTCTATCCTCGAAAGGATGGTTAAATCCTCTGACACCCCTCCCCTTCCCCACCCCAGGTGGGGAAACACAGCGGAGGCCCTTTAGATGCTGTTTAAATGCACAGTGTTATTGTCACTATAGATCATTGGGATCGGCTTTCCAGGTCGTAGGGAGGATGACAGAATGATGCACACCAATTTTTTTTATTGTTTAGGATACAGTGTATGTGGTTTATGTGGATTGCCCTGAGTATCATCTCTGGAGCATAACTAACATCAAAGGGTTGCTAACAATCTACCTCTGCAATACTATTTGCATAGTGTACAGCACAGCTTAGCAGAGGGGAAAAAAAAAAAAAAAAAAAAAAAGGTCTTACGTGACATTTCTCATCTGCTGTCGCCTCGCTCTGCTTGCATGCAGCAGGATAAACGCCGTGTTGTTTGGGGTTTTGTTTTGTTTTAATATCAGCATCGTGTTACATAACAGCGTTCGCCGTTTGTTCTAGAAGGCTGTAGAACCGTGCAATGATGGAGAAAACAGAATCTTTGGGGCTGGCAGGCTTGCATCCCAAAGTCATTTAAAGCATTCTGCATTGTCCCCTCTTTCTAAAATGGGGTTCTGGTGGCTGTAAGAAAAAGCCCCCAAATAGCACTGTGCCTGCCTGGGAGTTGTTGTGGCCCCCTTTGTTTTCTGTAGTGTTTGTAAATGCAGGTCCACTGCACTTAGCAATTCAAGATCGTGAGCAAGCCCACTACCTTCCCTACCCTGTACTTTTCTCCACAGTGCTTTGGACTCCCCGGCAATGTTATATATGCAGATGATCTGTTTGAAGCTGCCAAACACAGAGGGAACACTGATTTTATTTTATGAACAACGGTTAAGTGTCTCCTGAGTGCCGGCTACTGGGAAATAAATATTCTAGATTTCGTCTCTTCATTCATTCATTCCAAACAACCTCTCCTCCAAACGACCCCCTCCTCCTTCTCCCTCCTTCCCTTCCCTGTTCCCTTTTTAATCTCTCTCTCTCTCTCTCTCTCTCTCTCTCTCTCTCTCTCTCTCTCTCTCCCCCAGGGGCCTAGCAATCTTTTTGCCCAATTGGATGTTATTTTTCATTTTCTTCTTGTCACTACCTAATGTCCAAATTTATTTAAATCATCCTCAGACACAATCCTACAAGCTATGAATCACATCTGAGGCAGGCTTTTTTTTCCCTCGAACTTGTCAGCCGTCTCACTTATGATTGACAAGATTTCCACTCCCGTCATCTCTACTAATTCTGCTTCAAATCTGTATATTTAATGAACACACCAATTGGTCCCTCGTTATCAGTCAGAGCCATTTTTTTTTCATGGATAATGCACTGATTTTATAATTTATCGTGCATGGTGGCTGCCTCTAAATGAAATTCAGTGAAGGGCTTGTCCGGTTCCTATTAAAATAATATCTGGCACATGAATACGATCATCAGATTCTCCCTATTCCTCTCCCCCTTTTGTGCATATGAACAGTTTCATGTTCCTGTTAGACTCCTAAACACAGCAAGGTTTTTATCACCCAAAAATACATTGAATTTTATAACTCTGCACAAAGACAAAAAGAAAAACAAGAGATTGCTTACAAAAAAAAAAAAGAAAATCCCCAATGCAAACACAATCTGACACATGCTAAAAATTGCCTAAAGCACTGGTGAGTTACAGTTCCTCTCCCGAGGCAGATAATTCATTAGGAAATAGCCTTATGCCCTATGTAGCAATTGAACAAAAATATTTATTTGTGGTACTATCCAATGATAAGGGGAACAGGGTTTCTTTGGGAGGGAGGGGGAGGGGAGGCCTGCAGTAGCTGCCCACCATAAGCATTGCAAATGAATCCTTAGCCCTCATCCTGCAATCTAGGTCAGTATGGAGCAGTGGGATGATGGGATGGCTTTTAAATCTGTTGTAGGCTCCCATCATCTGCTTAGAAGGCACGGGAGGCCCAGTTACACTGGACTGGAACATTCCAAGAGGAATAGAGAGATACTCTCACCTGCTATAGGGACCATTACCTGACTACAGAGTCATTAAAAATAAAGAGAGCCATACCATCAGATGAATTACATTTAAACACACGATGACTTTAAGTTTTCCTTGTTCTGCTTTTTAAGACCTGAACAGAATTTGACAGACAGATTTTTTTAAAAGGAGACACATTTAAAAAATATAAAGAATATATGGATTCTCCTTTTAAAAATACAACAGGCTCCTACATCCTGGGTGTGGACAAGAACTTTGTAAATCACCTCCCTGGGTTGCACAAGAAGATAGAAAATATAAGTTTCCTCCAACAAGCCATGGTTTGTTTCTTTTTTGCCTTTCTTTTAAAATTAGGGGGTTTGGACACTATGAATAATTCACTAAATAAAGCAGAAACAAAATAAATTGACTGATAACTACCACCTGATAAACTAAACTTGTACCCTTGTGAAGGGCCTTATTTTTCCTTCAAAATGAGTATGGAAGGATGCTATTTCCTGAGGCTCCGGCTTAGTGGGTTCTTCCTCAAAACTGCTTGTGCCAGCTTTAATATAATTATTTCCTGGTCATGTTATAGACTTAGTTCACTAGATCGAAGTCTCTGATGCTTTCCCCAGGCTCTCTTCCCCCAACATACATAAGCTGGCTCTCTGTATTTTTCCAAATATGTCCCAAAATACTGCTAAAACTAGAGAAATGTAAGTAGAAACATCTGAATTTCAAAATTCAATCTGAGCAAAACACTAAACAAACCAGACAGAACAGACTATCTCTTTTAACTTTTAGTAGATGTTTTTATTTATTTATTTTAATTGCCAACCATGCTTGTGTCTATTTATGGGACTGCCTGTAGTAATTCAATATGTATTCACAATATGCAACTCTCAATTCGGAGTAATTAGTAATTCCAGGTCTTCAAAATTTTATCATTTCTATACGTTGGAAAATCTTCAAAATCTTCTTTTCCAGTTACTTTGAAAATAGCATACATTGCTTTAGACTGTTGTTACCCTAAGCTTTAGTTGACAAAAATCGTAAGAAAAAATGTTAAAGTAAAAATGTGATATAGGAAAAAACATGTAACAAAAACCAGAAGAGAGCTGGGTTTTGCTCTGCTACGAAGCAACCTCATGCTTTCTTCTTTTATATACGTTCAAAAGGAGTCAGCCCGCTCTTGGGTTCTATGGTTAGCCATTCTGTCCAAATACACCTCTAAATTTGTTTTTTGCTGTGTTTTGTTTTTGGAAAGCCAAGGCATCTGCAAAAGTATCTGCAGCTTTTTCTAAAGATGTGAGCTGACATTCAGAGAAAACAAGCACTTCTGAGTCTGCAGAAACTGATATCAAGCTTGCAAATGAGGGAGTCTCACTGGAGAATGGTCTTCCCAAACAATGTTGAATGACTTTAGATGATCAGTTTATAACCACCCCCCCTCCCCACCCACCCCCAACATTACTAAAAAGGCCTGAAGAAAACAACTAGTATCAGATACACAGACAGATAAGTAAAAACAAAGTTTGCTTCTGATTTGTCTGAATATTTCACTAGGGATGGAGTTTTGTATTCCAAAACTGGAAGGTGATAGAATAGTCTATTTCAGGACATCTTTTTAAAAAAAAAAAAAAAAAAAGCCATTTAAAAGTGCTGCAGAATGTTATTTTGATTTCTGCCACAGGATAAAGGGCTCCTCCTGAATGCAAACAACAAGCAAAGGATGCGCTAGAGGCTCCGCCAGCATATTAAAAATTAAACCCGGCTGCATTCTGCATTTCATAATGGTCTCTCTCGCTCGCTCTCTCTCTCTCTCTCTCTCTCTCTCTCTCTCTCCTCCCCTCCCCTCTCCCTCTCTCCCCTCCACTCCTCTCCTCCCCTCCCCTCCCTTCCCCTCTCCTCCCCTCCCCTCCCTTCCCCTCTCCTCCCCTCCCCTCCCCTCCTCTTCTCTCCTCTCTCCCAGCACAGCTTCCATCCTCTCACGGTGGAAATCGCACTCAGATAGTTGTTCTTCATGGTTAACAAACACTAAGGCATCAGCTGAGGTCAGAACCCTGCTCTCTGAACAGGGAACCACAAAAGTCAATGACACATGCCACGTCTTGGCAAATAATATATTTCTTACCAGTCTCCTGTCCCTTCCGTTTACCCACCCTCATGCATGTGCTAAGCTGAAGGGCATCTCTCGGTCTTCTTCCTTCCTTTGGTGGACCAGCAGGAGGCATGCCATTCACAATGAATTCAAAAGTGCTCCTCTTTTGATTTCTGTTGTCTTTATTTTAACCTCAAGAAGAGAGGGAGATTGAACCCAGTCTTCACCCCGGGCTACGCTAATACTTAGGTCATGTCTGAGCTCTCTAGGGAAGCCCTGCTTTATCCCATCCGAGGGGCAATGGTGTCTTTTCAGTGGAGCTGTACAGCTGTCCAGCCATATGGGCCCAAACAGCCCAGTCAATCCGATTTGGGGGGGGGGGGTTACAATGTAATTTCTTAACGTGTTAGTATTTGGGGTGAGTTTGATCAAGCGCATAGACAGCCCTTAAGCCCAAGGGTTTAGGTTTTAAGAAGCCATTACAAATGGCCCAGCATCCGTTCAGACTGGTTAAAAACAGATATGAAATCTGTGGCTGGGGGAGGGGCAAGGACTCCTGACCCCCTGGTTGGAGAAAGTCCCAGGGGTATGCTCTAACTATTAATTCAGCATCAGCTGCCGTATCCCTCCCCCCACCCCCCTTTTTCTCCCTTTCTTTTTTAACCCTGGGCTCATCCTTTAAGGCGTTCCCATTCGGGCCTGCAGAGCCTGTTACAAAACCACGGCTCGGCTCCCCCACCCCACCCCCGCGCTCGCGCGCGCGCGCGCGCGCGCGCCCCACACCGCAAGATGAGAGAGCCAGAATCCCGCAATGCCGCAAAGGCACAGGAGAACCGCATTGAAACCGTCCTCAAACTAAACAAAACCAGGCCTTTCTGACAATCTAGTGAAGGACCGCAGCCTCCGCATCCCGTTAGTCTTCAGTCACGCTGACTGGTCCTCAAGTCACAACCCCATTCTTCCCTGGTGCAGGAGTTCAAAACTGTCCGCCAAAGGAATGCTTAATAGACAGACATACAATATTCCTAAATCTAAAAAACCTTTATCAAAATGGTGGAAAGGATGGCCAAGTTACCAGTAATAGATCTTGTCCACCAGAGAATTGTAATTTGGTCGAGACTGTTATCAGCATGGTCAGTGTTCCCAGAAAGATAGCCTAGTGGTGGCCTTTGCCAACCAGCTACATTTTTTTAATTAAAATCCGTCGCAAGGATGTTTTCTAATTCTTATAAAACCCTTCCCAAGATTTTCAATTCTAGAAATTAAAAACAAAAAACAAAAAACAAAAAACAAAAAAAAAAACCCTGCTTGTTTCCTAAGCCTCTAGCGGCACATTGTTGAAGCAAAAAGCAAGTAGGGAGGTTTTGCGACAGCCATTCTTCTGTTGTGGCCCATACGTAACAATTGACAGAAGAAGAAATGGCCTTGAATCTAAGGGGGCATCCTTGTAGCTCCATCCCCACTAGGTAGGTGCCTCGGCCACAACCCTCTGCACTGGCCATTGGCCGCCGCCACGTTTAGACGGCTTTTAGCTGCCGGAGCTTGCTCTCTCCATGTCTAGATGTCCTGAATCCAACATAGCCCTTCGTTTTGGTTTGTTGTTGTTGTTTGTTTTGTTTTTTGTTTTTGTTTTGTGGTTTGTTTGTTTGTTTTTTTTTTCCTTAAGCCATCAAAGAAAAGCAGGCGTAGGGGTAGTGAAAGCAGATGGGCCAGCGTGTGCGGGTCGGGGCTGCCTCGCGGCTGCTGCAGCAGCCCTTTGGGAAAGACAGATTTCGCAGGCGCGGGGGCTGGGGGTGGGGGAAGGTCTTTTGGGTCTGCTCTTATGGGGGCATTCATCCTGGGTCCTTCGTTAAGGCCACAGCTAACTCAGTGCTCTTGGAAAAACAGTCACACAGCCCCACAACTACAACAAAAGGCGCCTCCCCGAAGTGGCTCTCCACGTCCTCGGGACGGGTGGCCGGACGTGTAGACGCACTTTTGTGCCTCTGTAATCTCGGACCTCCATCTGGCCCGGGCGGGCGAGGGCGGGCGGGAGGGCGCGGGCAGGGGAGGGGCGCGCGCACGCAACTAGAGGCGCGAGCACGCGCGCCGCTCTCCTTCACTTTCACCTTGACTGCGGGGGTGGGGGGGGGGGGGGGGGACCAAGAGACTATGGTCCTCCATCCCCCCCCCCCCCGTCACCCTCCGCCATTCGTCTTCCCACCCCCATCACTGTCCTGCCCAGACGCCAGCCTAGGGCGGGGTGAGGAGGAGGCTGCACTGGCGCTCGGGTCGCTGCACCGCCCCACAGCCGCGCGCTCTCCGCAGTGACGGCAACCGCAACCTCAGCAGCACCCAGCTCCATCCTCAGCAGCCTGGCCCGCGCCGCAGCTGCCGGGAACCGAGCGATTCGGGCTGAGGGCGACGAGCCGAAGACCTGTAGATGTCCCAGCCGCCTCCCCCCCCCCCCCCCCCACGCCATTGGCCGAAGCTCAAGAAACAGCGCGTGGGCTAGACGCGGTGTCGCACCGAGGGGGCGAAGAAGGGAACAAGAGAGCGCGGAGCGAGGCAGGCAGGTGTAGGATTGAAGCCCCCCGAGTCCGCCCAGAGGACTTTGGCAGGACCTGGGGCGGCCAGGGTGGCTTCAAGGGATTGGAGGGCTCGGACCACTGCAGATGCGGCGCGTGTGGGCGCGGCGAAAGCGCCCCCTTCTCCCAGGATCTAAACGGATAAACGGAAGCGCGAGTAAGTGTGGGGGTGCGAATCGCCACCTCCGGCCTTGGCTTTCCCGCTCTTGCGAGCACCCCCAGTTCTCACTTTCCCCAAATCCGCATTTTCCTTGGCACAGTCCTCCTGAACACCGAGGAGAGGGAGGTGCCCGGGGGCAGTGAGAGTGACGTGTGCTGGTGCAGAGGGGGTGGGGGGCTGCGGGCCGGGCTCTGTGGACCGACTCCTAATCCTCTTGTTTTCGGAACCGTCAGCAGATGTGGCTTCTCTTAGCTGAATAATCCGTTAAGAGAATAATAATTTTTTAAAAGGACCTCAGCCTCACCCAGCGAGGACAGTGAAGGAGATCCGAGCTTGGTGAGGCTAAAAGAAAAGGCTCTAAATTCTCTGCGTCCCTCTCCCTGCCTTCCTCTCTAGCCCCTCACCCCCCTCCCCCTCTCTCCTCCCCCTTCTCCGCCATCCCCTGCAATCCGCACTCGACGCGAGTTCACGCGCAGGGCTGGATTTCCAAGCTGCACTGCAACTTCTCAGCGCTTTATTATTATTCATCTGAGGGTGCAGCCTCTGCAACCTTCGCCTTCTGCGCTAGCATCCTTCCCCCCTGGCCGCGGCCACCAGCAGTGCAGTCTCTTCTGCACACAGGCTCTGGTTCAGTACAGGAGGATTCTGGTTTGGGTTTTTTTGTTGTTTTGTTGTTTTTATTTTTATTTTTTAATTCTCGTCAGAGCCATTACCACGATGCCGGTTTTTTATCCTTAGCTTGTCCTCCGGTCAGGTGGCACGACCACCAGCGCCTGCTCGCAGCTCTACCCCCCCCCCCCCAACCCAGACAAGGCAGCGATTGGGGCTTAGCCAGAGAGGCCGCTCCCTGCTTGCGGGGCAGCGTTAGCCTCCGCAACAATCCCGCATTCATCTGCATATTCCCATTCTTTTTTATTCCAGTAGATCTACCTTTGGTTTGGACTGGCTGAAACACTACGGACTGCAACCTTTTAAAGGAGAACAAAAAGATGAGGATCTTGTGCGGACTCCGGGACAAAGCGTCTTGGGCTCAGTGACAAGGGACGCGCGGAACTCTGGCTCCCGCATTGGAGAGATCAACGCAGCCCAAGGGCACCCCGCAGGGCCTGCGGACCTCTCAGGGTATTCATACTCTATTTTATTGATCTTTGTGGCATGCTTTAAGAGGTCAGTGTTAGGTGTCCCCCACCCTCTTAGGGGGATGGGAAGCTAAATGCAGACCCCCAGTTGGATCCAACTTGTCTTACAAGCCCCTCTATCTCGCCTTTTTAGAGCTGTTAAGAGGGGAATGGGAACCCGAAGGTTTAGAAGAGAAGCAGTGAGTGGGAGGCTGCTTGAAAGGCTAGGGCGGTAGGCTGGAGGCTTGGACAGGTGAGGGAGGGTGATGGGTGAGGAGGCATCTTCCTCACTCTGGTGCATTGGGTGAGTTGTATCGGGAATGACAGCGTGGCTGTATGTTGAAAACAGTCTTGAGAAATTGGCATGGACAAGCATAAGGTGACTGGACTTGTGTGTAAACAGAGTGGTAGAGGGCCGAGAGGGAGGGGGGTTGAAATAATGTTTTATTGTCCCCATGGGTTTGGGGATCTCTCCCCCACCCCATCCAGCTACATTATATAGGAGTGACCTTTTAAATCGATGCCCACCCCTGTAAAGCCGGTTGACTGGGGTGGGGTGGGGTGGGGAGTGTGTAGGGCTGCTGTTTTCTCTCTCTCTCTCTCTCTCTCTCTCTCTCTCTCTCTCTCTCTCTCTCTCTCATTCTCTCTCCCTCTCTCTCTCCCCTCCCTCCCTCCCCCTCCCCCATTCCCAGTCTCCCTCCTCCCTCCGTCTCCTCCTCCCTCTCCCTCTCCCTTCACTCCTCCCTCCCTCCCTCCCTGCTGCATTTTGCATGAGCTATCTAGGTCATTAGCATTTTAGCGTATGCAAGACTTGACAAGGCTGATGAGGGGCCAGATGGGCCTCGCTCGTATTTATTTATTATTTTTTTTCTTTTCCTTTTTCCCCTCCACCACTTGGGATCTAAGCGAGAGGACAGCAGCAGGAGAGTTCCGGAAGGCTGATTCCCACAGATCCTGGTGAGGGGCCGCTGCAGCTCAGCCCTGCGGCACGCCCGGTCCGGCTGCACCAGGACTCTACACTCGAGGTAAAGGCGGCGGCAACACGCCCTGCTCAGGCAGGTCGCTGAGCTCCTGCTTCCCATCCTTTTCCTAGCCGTCATCTCCCTCCTCCTGGCCCCCTTCACTTTCCTAGGCAAAGCTAAGAGCGGAGTGGGTGGGTAGGACTCGCTGCGGAGGGGCGAGGTGGAGTTGCTGTTTTTTCATTGTCTGGAGCTGCAGGGGAGGCGAGGCGCGCGGAGAGGGGTGAGGGAGTCGGGGTAATTAACACGGGGGAGGCACCCACCCCTCCGTCTCCCACTTACACCCACACCCCGAACCCTCCACCCCCTCCCCTTTGCAGGAAAAAGCTTGGAAACCAAAGGATGCGGGAGAACAAAGAGCCTTCAGAGGACGTGGCTGTTATCTCATTGTCTGTGACTGGGGGAGCTGCGGTAGGAAGGATGCGGTGGTCCTTAGCTCATCGCGTTCCCCCACCCCACACCCTCCCCGCTGTCAGTGCGCACTCACACGCGCCGCCAGCTTTTTCTTTCTCATTCCTCGTTTTCTCATTCCATCTTCTCCCATCCCCTCCCTTTCTTTCACCTTTCCTCCCTCCCTCCCTCCCGTACCCCTCCCTTCCCCCTTCCTCCATCCTCCCTCCCTCCTCCCTCCCTTCCTCCCTTCCTCCCTCCCTCCCTTCTTCCTTCCTTCCTTCCTTCCTTCCTCAGGAGAAAGGCCTCTCTCTCCGTGTTCACAGCGGACCTTGATTTAAATGTCCATACAATTAAGGCACGCGGTGAATGCCAAGAATGGGGCTGTCTGAGCACCTTGGGTCCTCGAGGGCCTGCCACGGAAGGATCGACCCAGCCCAACGCCCTGGGCAGATCTCAGCGCTGCAGCTGCGGGCGCCACAGGAGGGGCAGTGAGCTGCTGAATGCCTCACACCGCAGCCTTTAGGGTGGGGATGTGTGAGGCTACCGACAAAGAGGGGCTTGTGCAGATGCAAACAGAATCTAGAAAAGAAACAGCCCATTCTGTGACAGAAACACGGATCTGTGCAAGCGGGTGCTAGGAGGAGTGGGAGATGGTCTGGGAGCTGTTGGAGCATGAAGAGTGCGCGTTAGCGTCTGGGACCCTGCCCGTTGTACAAACAAGGTCGACACCTTCCTCCTCCGTATCTCTTTTTGTCCTGGGCTTTCAGTTTGCCCTTAAACGAATACTAATAATCTGGTACCCATGCACACGGGCAGACTGCCCCCAGAGCCTGGACTGCAGCTACATTGAATTGTTCTGCTTGGGGTTGGTTGGATAGTCTTTAGAGGAAGCTGTTTGTCACACTTTGGTGGAGAGCTGTGGGCATTTGACAAGCTTAAGCAGATCTCTGGGATGAAGGCAACCAGCAAATTTGCTCATGAACAGCGCCCAGACTCCATCAAAGCTGACAGCTAGCCCACGGCTCCAAGGAGGGCCTCCCAGGGTTCTTAGGACTCTGAAGTTTCAGGCAAAGATCCAAAACTGCAGCAGAGGCGCAGGACCCCCAAAGGGAGGGCTGCTCCGTTGCTCTTAAAACCGGGACAGAAGGAAAAACAGCATGTGTACAGGTGGGGGTCTGAGGAAAGTCTGTTTTGAAGCGGGCTGTCCAGGAACGGAAAGGGTTAAGTCTCCCTCATCCTGAAGCAGCACCTGCTTCCCAAATCAGCCCTCAGCAGCAGCTGGTGCTGGAGACCCCCGACACAGTTCCATTCCATCTCCATCTCAGTATTCCCCTCCAACCTGCAGTGGGAGGATGGTGGCCTGGTGACCGACCTAAACTCATTAATTTCCAGGTGGAGAAAATAGAGGAGCGGCAGGTCCCAGAAGCAGAGGGAGGGAAAGGAGGCCAAGAGCTGGCCTTCCCACCCAGGAAGCAGGCTGTCCTGCCAGAGGCCTGCCTTTGCAAGGCCAAGCCCATAAAGGATGTTTAGGAGTTTAATCTGATTCTTAACACAGTAATCAGAGTCTAAAAGAGCATCCATTGGAGTTAATGGAGGACTCTTTTCTCCAAAGCCTCTGCCTCCTATAGTCTAGTAAATTAGTATTCGAGGGTATCCTGGATCAGTACCTCTCTGGCCTAGTTCCCTCATGAGTATTTATTATTTCTTGAGTATCTACTATGTGTCCATCTTTGTGATTATCTCATCTTAACTGCTAAATTTCGTCACAGAAGGGAGGGAGCGTTAGAGCTAGCTGGAATAAGGGTGAATGTACCACACTCCGCCTAGGCTTTCCCAGAACCTTCTCTTCTCTGCAGAAACGAGCCACAGCCTGCTCACTCTTGCAGGAGGAAAGCTGTAGTGCACACATCATGAGGACCACAGGGGTTTCGCTGGTTGAGTCCTATAGAGCAAGCCAGGCTACCAGGAAGGAAGGGAAAGCCTTAGCAATGGCTGTCCTAAGAGATGCCATAGCCATTGCCTTCAAAATCTACCTCCCTTGAAATGAAAACTGACCCTGTCCAGGGACACTCCCACCCTTTATGAATATATTATAAGAGAGAAGACAGTGAACTGTACCATTTTTGGGGGTGTACCCATTGCCTCCCTCCATGCCCGATGAGATGTTATTTTGCCTTCAAGCAATGGCCTAAGCTGCTGATGGCCCAACCCCTGTACCACAAACTTCGCCATTAGCAATCCTCTGCTCAGTAATTACTTCCCCATGATTCCTTCAAATGTCCCCTCGTCCTTCACTGATACTTCGTCTTACATAACCTCCAGATTCCTCCCCAAGTAAGGTAGAAACCCAATATGCTTTTTCTCTGAGAGCTCCAACCGCAGGCACCTTCCATAAGGCCTGCCTGGGATCTGCTACATGATCTGTGCTGGGAGGGGTGCTTTTTTATTTATTGCTTACAGAAACTCTTGTTCCAGAAAGTGTTAGTGTGTGGGAGTGTTATGGGCCGGCCAGTCTGTGTGAACCAGTGTGAGTATGTGTCCACCAGGTCTCCTTCCCAGAAGGGGTTTGTATGACGGACTCTAATGACCTTCTCAGTCCAGGTATAATTGCAAGCTCCCTTTTGTTTTCACCAAATGAAGAATCAGAGCCAAGGTCAGCCTGCGCTGCCTCCTTCCTTCCTCTGCATTTTCTGACCTTTTATGCCCATCAGTCATTATGCAGAGAAGCCGAAGCCTTCTGCTCTCCCAAGGCGTCTCTTGAATTTTCAAGATCCCCTCCCCTGCCTATTTGCGCCTTCTAATTACATATTATGGCCCCTAAACTGGCTGCTCTTCCTATCTCCTGTCCTCATCAGTAACACCTCTCAATAAAGCTGCCTTTGAAAAGTCAGAACCCACCCAGTCTTACCAAGGGCAGGGGACACAGGCTGATAGCAGTACAAGTTTAGCATAACCACCTTGGAGAGACGCTAGCACTGTGTCACAGGTGAAGAGGTTTCTTGTAGTGGGTAGCCATCCCAGCATTGGCCTGGAAGTTCCAATCCCCACTGAGGCTTCGGTAATGGTCACGCCCACACGCGGGGCAGAGGAGGAAGCGGAAGACGAAGGATCGGGAAGAGCTCTGTCTCTTGGTTCCCGGACTCTGGACGCAGGAGGTAGACCGAGCAGAGTTCTCCAGAGAACACCGCCGGACTGCGCTATACCCTTGCCAGACCCTGTAACCTACCCCTTCATTTGTAAGTTAACCCCACAAATAAACCTCCCTTTTAACTACGTGGAGTGGCCTTAATAATATAACCAATATCTGGCGCTCACGTGGGGCAAATTCCAAAGGCCTAGGCGGCTCCCTCCCTCAGCCTCCTCCCTGGCTGGCGGGTACCTAAAACCGCCTGCAAAGTTCCATTTAACCAGGGGACACCTACACGGTTCCATTCCCGAAAAAGGGAGCATCTAGTCCAGTCTCAGTTCCCTAGCTTATCCCCCAGACCAGCGAAAACCGCTGTGAGTGAGATCTTCCCACTCCTCCGAGTGCCGTTTCCCGCCCATCTTGGCTCCTGCCTTCAGCTGCTGCCAGACAAGGTTGCCAGCAGCCCTGCTTTAGAGCTATACAACGCCTCCTGCTGGCTGAAAAGTGCTATTGCACCCCAAAAACCACGGAAAGGTAAGCTTCTTTCAAGTAAAAGTACTTGATAATTTTACACCTTAAAACTGACTAACAAATTTTGAGTAATTCTTGTAATATGGCTGACAACATTACCTCACAAGAATTTAATAACCTTTTTGCCTGTAGCTGAATGACATTTTCCTGGAATATACGACCTCCCTAAGACATATCTGGCCTGTACCATTTTGACATTCATTGTATATAATTCAACACGTGTTCAAACACTGGTTTAATAATAAGAACAAAGATGAGTCATTATTGGGACTGATACAGGCTTTAAAAGATAACAATGAAGGCTTACAGAAAAAGATTCTGTCTATGGAATCTGCTGACCAGGACTTACATAAAAAGATTCTCTTTTCTGGAATCTGCTAACCAGGATTTACAGGCTTTAAAAGTTAGCAATGAAAGCTTACAGAAAAAGATTCTGTCTATGGAATCTGCTGACCAGGACTTACATAAAAAGATTCTCTTTCTGGAATCTGCTACCAGGAATTACAGGTTTTAAAAGATAGCAATGAAGGCTTACAGAAAAAGATTCTTTCTCTGGAATCTGCTGGCCAGGACTTACATAAAAAGATTCTCTCTCTGGAATCTGCTAACCAGAATTTACAAAACAAGCTTGTACCAAAATTGATTTTATTGATAATAAATATGAGTATTTAATGGATAGAACACTAACTCTCCAGAGTGAAGTTGTAGCTACTCAGACAATATATAAGGAAGAAAAATTATCATTATTTGATAAGATAAGGTCCAGGAATCATGTGTTTCAGAAGAACAAAAAAACTTCCATGATTCCATGAAAATCTGGACATCCCTTATAAGAGAAGAGGTTTACTCCCTGGAACAGACCCTAGGTGCTCGTTTACAAGCCCTGGAGGAAACTCTAAATAAACATGACAGGGGACCTAATAAGCAGAAGGGCAAGACCATACAGGTTGTAACATCTCCAAATGGCTCTCATACAATGGCTTATCCTGTTATCATCCATGAGAAGCCAGCAGATGACACACACCCCGAGCCATATACAACAATATACATTACAACCAATTTCACAAGGGACTTTAAAAATATAAAGGAAGCAGTAGTTACATATGGGATACACTCCACATACGTAAAACAGATGTTAAATTCGTGGTCTACCTCACATAGAATCATTCCCAGTGACTGGCATCAGTTAATTTCAGCTGTTTCTAGAATATAGCCAGCAGTTACAGTGGAAAAGCTGGTTGAGAGAAGAGGCAGAAATTTAGAACAACAAGGTAAACTCAGAGTTTTGAGATCTCCCAAGATCAAATACTTGGTGAGGGATGTTTCGCTGACAGGAATGTACAAGCCATTTATGATGAGCATACAATATCCCTATGCCGTACAGCAGCTCTAAATGCTTGGGAAAAAATTCCAGACCT